>NC_061511.1:101138720-101160544 GCF_022539505.1 Lolium rigidum
GAACCCGGGAGTATTCCTCTTAGGACCCAAGAGGAGCTCCAAGACAATATATGTTTGATGCTTGTAATAATAAGTGAATGAGTGATGGACCCTGCGATGTTCTGTTGTACTACTCTGAGGGATGTAATATTTGCGGAATGGTACTTCGTGAATGTTATATCAACGACTGGCATACTACAACATGCAGTGGTATGCAGGGTCACCACAACTGCTTCGAGCTTGCCCAGCTTACTGCAGCACCATTCAATATAAACACGTACCCAGACTGTGACTTAGAGTCATCAGGATCAGTGTTCCAACTTGCACCGGTGTAACTTGTTACAACGAGCTCTTGGTTACCTCCATAACAAAGAAACATATCCTTAGTTCTTTTCAAGTACTTCAGGATATTCTTGACCGCTGTCCAGGTGTTCCATTCCTGGATCACTTTGATATCCGCTAGTCAAACTAACGAGCATGCGCTATATCCGGTCTTGTACATAGCATGGCATGCATAATAGAGCCTATTGCCAGAAGCATAGGGGATCTGATTCATCCTTTCTCTTTCTTCTGCCGTAGCCTGGTCCTTGAGTCTTACTCAAGACCTTGCCTCGGTAACATAGGTAAAAACCCTTTCTTACTTTCGTCCATTCTAAATTTCTTTAGAATCTTGTCCGAGTATGTACTCTGTGATAGCCCTATTAGGCGTCTTGATCTATCTCTATAAATCTTGATGCCTAATATATACGATGCTTCACCAAGGTCTTTCATTGAAAAACTGTTATTCAAATAACCTTTTACCCTGCTTAATAGTTCTATATCATTCCCAATCAATAATATGTCATCTACATATAATATCGGGAATGCTACGGAGCTCCCACTCACTTTCTTGTAAATACGAGGCCTCTCCATGACACTCGTATAAACCCGAAGTCTTTGATCACCTTATCAAAGCGTCGGTTCCAACTTCTTGATGCTTGCTTCGGTCCATAGATTGAACGGCTGAAGTTTGCATACTTTGTCGGCATTTTTAGGATCGACAAAACCTTTGGGTTGTACCATATACAACTCTTCCTCAATGTCTCCATTAAGGAACGCCGTTTTGACATCCATACGCCAAATCTCATAATCGAAAAATGCAGCTATTGCTAACAAAATCCTCACAGATTTTAGCTTCGCTACGGGTGAGAAAGTCTCATCGTAGTCAACTCCTTGAATTTGTCGGAAACCCTTTGCGACAAGTCGAGCTTTATAGACGAGTAATATTACCATCGACATCTGTTTTTCTTTTGAAGATCCATTTATTCTCGACAGACCTTTCGGCTATCGGGTAAGTCTACCAAAGTCCATACTTTGTTATCATACATGGATCCCATTTCGGATTTCATGGCTTCTTGCCATTTGTTGGAATACTGGGCTCATCATCCCTTCTTCATACGTCGCGGGGTCCTCATCATTGTTATCCACAATCATGACATTTAGACAAGGATCATACCAATCGGGAGTGGCACGTTCCCTTGTCGATCGCGAGGTTCGATAGTTTCCTCGTTCGAAGTTCCATGATCATTATCATTAGCTTCCTCTTGTTGCCGGTGTAGACGGTACGGGTACATCTTCCGTGCTTGCACTACTCGATCAACGAGTATGGATTCATTAATCTCATCGAGTTCTACTTTTCTTCCGAGTCACTTCTTTAGTGAGAAATTCTTTCTCAAGAAAGGTTCCGTTCTTAGCAACAAAGATTTTGCCTTCGGATCTGTGATAGAAAGTGTACCCTATAGTTTCCTTAGGGTATCCTATGAAGACGCATTTCTCCGCTTTGGGTTCTAGCTTGTCCGGTTGTAACTTTTTTACATAGGCTTCGCAA
This sequence comes from Lolium rigidum, assembly GCF_022539505.1. Classification (NCBI taxonomy): domain Eukaryota; kingdom Viridiplantae; phylum Streptophyta; class Magnoliopsida; order Poales; family Poaceae; genus Lolium; species Lolium rigidum. Next base: position 101,140,567 of record NC_061511.1, read on the forward strand.
CCCCAAACTTTAAGGAACGACAGCTTAGGTTTCTTATTAAACCATAATTCATACGGTGTCGTTTCTACGGATTTTAAATGGTGCTCTATTTAAAGTGAATGCGGCTGTCTCTAATGCATAACTCCAAAATGATAACGGCAAATCAGTAAGAGACATCATAGAACGAACCATATCTAAGAGAGTTCGATTACGATGTTCGGACACACCGTTTCGTTGTGGTGTTCCCGGCGGTGTCAATTGTGAAAGTATTCCGCATTTCTTTAAATGCATGCCAAACTCATAACTCGGATATTCACCTCCGCGATCAGATCGTAGAAATTTAATCTTCTTGTTACGTTGATTTTCTACTTCACTTTGGAATTCCTTAAACTTCTCGAAAGTTTCGGATTTATGTTTCATGAAATAGATATACCCATATCTAGTCAGATCATCTGTGAAGGTTAGAACATAACGATAACCACCGCGTGATGCTACGCTCATTGGTCCGCACACATCGGTATGTATGATTTCCAATAATTCATTAGCTCGCTCCATCATACCGAGAAAATGGAGTCTTAGTCATTTTTCCCATCGGACATGCTTCGCATCTATCAAGTGACTCAAAGTCAAGTGATTCAAGTAATCCATCGGTATGGAGTTTCTTCATGCGTTTCACTCCAATATGACCAAGACGACGAGTGCCACATATAAGTAGAATTATCATTCAATTTAATTCGCTTAGCATCAATGTTATGTATATGCGTATCACTACTATCGAGATCTAATAGAAATAAGCCATTCTTTTCGGGTGCTCGACCATAAAAGATATTATTCATAAAAATAGAACAACCATTATTCTCGGACTTGAATGAATAACCGTCTTGCATTAAACAAGATCCTGATATAATGTTCATGCTCAACGCAGGTACATAATAACAATTATTTAGGCTTAAAACTAATCCCGAAGGTAGATGTAGAGGAAGTGTGCCGACTGCGATCACATTGACCTTGGATCCGTTTCCAACGCGCATCGTCACTTCATCTTTCAGCGAGTTGTCGTTTATTCTTTAGTTCCTGTTTCGAGTTACAAATATGAGCAACCGAACCGGTATCAAATACCCAGGTACTAGAACGAGAACCGAGTGAAATGAACATCTATAACATGTATATCAGATATACCTTCTTTCTTCTTTTTGACAAGGCCGCTCTTCGGATCCGCCAAATACTTGGAGCAATTACGCTTCCGGTGTCCCTTCTCCTTGCGGTAATAGCACTCGAGCATCGGGCTTAGGGCCGTTCTTAGGTTTCATAGGAGGTGTGGCAGCTTTCTTGCCACCCTTCTTGAATTTTCCCTTAGACTTGCCCTGTTTCTTGAAGCTGGTGGTCTTGTTGACCATCAACACTTGGTGCTCTTTCTTGATCTCAATCTCGGCGGCTTTTAGCATGCCAAAAAGTTCGAGGTAACTCCTTGTTCATGTTCTCGCATATTGTAGTTCATCACAAAGTTCTTGTAACTTGGTGGCGGTGATTGAAGGACACGATTAATCCCCGGTCTGTTAGGAATCACTATTCCCAAGTCACCGAGTTTCTTCGCATGCCCGGTCATGGCGAGCATGTGCTCACTAATGGAGCTGCCTTCTTCCATCATACGAGTCGAAGAAATGTTTCGATGCTTCATAGCATTCCACGGCCGCATGAGTATCAAAAATAGCTTTCGAGCTCATTCATCAACTCATGAGGATCGTGGTGCTCAAAACGTTTTTGAAGATCGGATTCCAGGATCGCACGGGATGGCACACCGAACTTGAGAGTACCGAGTTTTCCGAGTCTCGTAAACAGCTTTTACTTCATCGGTTTCGGTTTATGCGGGAGGGTCACCTAGCGGTGCATCAAGCACATATTGCAGATTTCCGCCGGAGAGGAAGATCCTCACATGACGGAACCGGTCGGTGAAGTTGCTACCGTTGCTCTTAAGCTTTTCTTTCTCTAGGAAGCTGGTTAAAATTGATTGGGGACGCCATCTCTACAACATATATTTGCAATAGTTTAGACTAAGTTTATGACAAAATGAGTTCAAATTTTAATTCAACATAATTAAAAATCTAGGTGAACTCCCACTCAAAACAATATCCCTCGCATTGTCTTAGTGATCACACGAACCAAATCTACCGCACCTAAACCCGATCATCACGAGAAAAGGTGTGATTTCAATGGCGAACACTCAAAGTGTTCATCATATCAATCATATGATTCATGCTCTACCTTTCGGTATCATGTGTTCCGAGACCATGTCTGTACATGCTAGGCTCGTCAAGGTCACCTTAGTATCCGCATGTGCAAAGCTGTCTTGCACCCGTTGTATGTACTTATTGAATCTATCACACCCGATCATCACGAGATGCTTCGAAACGACAAGACTTGATAACGGTGCTACTAAGGATGAACACTTTATTATCTTGAGATTTTAGTGAGGGATCATCTTATAATGCTACCGTCGCGATCTAAGCAAAATAAGATGCATAAAAGGATTAACATCACATGCGGTTCATATGTGATATGATATGGCCCTTTTGTCTTTGCGCCTTTGATCTTCATCTCCAAAGCACGGACATGATCTCCATCATCTTCGGGCATGATCTCCATCATCGTCGGCGTAGCGTCAAGGTCAATGGCGCCGTCTCCATGATTGTCCTCCATGTAGCAACTATTACAACTACTTTGAAATACTACTCAACATGAAATATAAAGACAACCATAAGGCTCCTGCCGGTTGCCACAATACAATAATGATCATCTCATACATATTCATCATCACATTATGGCCATATCACATCACCAAACCACTGCAAAAACAAGTTAGACGCTCTCTAATTTGGTTTGCATATTTTACGTGGTTTAGGGTTTTCGATATAGATCTAATCTACCTACGAATATGAACCACAACGTTGATACTAATGTTGTCAATAGAAGAGTAAATTGAATCTTTACTATAGTAGGAGAGACGAGACACCCGCAAAGCCTCTTATGCAATACAAGTTGCATGTCGAACGAGGAACAAGTCTCATGAACGCGGTCATGTAAAGTTAGTCCGAGCCGCTTCATCCCACTATGCCATAAAGATGCAAAGTACTCAACTAAAGATAACAAGAGCATCAACGCCCACAAAACCATTGTGTTCTACTCGTGCAACCATCTATGCATAGACACGGCTGCGATACCCTTCGTAGGATAACGTTGCATAGAAAACAAAAATTTTCCTACCGCGAACACGCAATCCAAGCCAAGATGCAATCTAGAAGACGGTAGCAACGAGGGGGTATCGAGTCTCACCCTTGAAGAGATTCCAAAGCCTACAAGATGAGGCTCTTGTTGCTGCGGTAGACGTTCACTTGCCGCTTGCAAAAGCGCGTAGAAGATCTTGATCACGATCGGTTCCGGCGCCACGAACGGGCAGCACCTCCGGTACTCGGTCACACGTTCGGTTGTTGATGAAGACGACGTCCACCTCCCGTTCCGGCGGGCAGCGGAAGTAGTAGCTCCTCTTGAATCCGACGGCACGACGGCGTGGTGTCGGTGGTGGTGGAGAACTCCGGCGGAGCTTCGCTAAAGCTACGCGGAAGATATGGAGGAGAGGGGCGGCTAGGGTTTGGGAGGGGGTGGCCGGCCACTTCAAGGGGGCGGCCAGCTTGTGGTCTTGGGGTGGCCGGCCCCCTCCCTTGGCCCCTCATTATATAGGTGGATCCCCAAGAGTTGGTGTCCAAGTCTTCGAATAAGACCCGAACCAAAAACCTTCCAAAGGGAGGGGAAACCTAGCCAAGCTAGGACTCCCACCAAAAGTGGGAGTTCCACCTCCCATATGGGGGGTGGCCGGCCCCCTAAGGGGAGTCCACTTGGGACTCCTCCCCCACTAGGGTTGGCCGGCCATGGAGGTGGAGTCCCATGTGGACTCCACCTTCCTTGGTGGTTTCTTCCGGACTTTTCTAGAACCTTCCATAGAACCTTCCGCGACATTTTAATTCACATAAAATGACATCCTATATATGAATCTTATTCTCCGGACCATTCCGGAACTCCTCGTGATGTCCGGGATCTCATCCGGGACTCCGAACAAATATTCGAACTCCATTCCATATTCAAGTACTACCATTTCAACATCCAACTTTAAGTGTGTCACCCTACGGTTCGTGAACTATGCGGACATGGTTGAGTACTCACTCCGACCAATAACCAATAGCGGGATACTGGAGATCCATAATGGCTCCCACATATTCAACGATGACTTTAGTGATCGAATGAACCATTCACATACAATACCAATTCCCTTTGTCTCGCGATATTTTACTTGTCCGAGGTTTGATCTTCGGTATCACACTATACCTTGTTCAACCTCGTCTCCGACAAGTACTCTTTACTCAGTACCGTGGTATGTGGTCTCTTATGAACTTATTCATATGCTTGCAAGACATTAGACGACATTCCACCGAGAGGGCCCGAGTATATCTATCCGTCATCGGGATGGACAAATCCCATTGTTGATCCATATGCCTCAACTCATACTTTCCGGATACTTAATCCCACCTTTATAACCACCCATTTACGCGAGTGGCGTTTGGTGTAATCAAAGTACCTTTCCGGTATAAGTGATTTACATGATCTCATGGTCATAAGGACTAGGTAACTATGTATTGAAAGCTTATAGCAAATAACTTAATGACGAGATCTTATGCTACGCTTAATTGGGTGTGTCCATTACATCATTCATATAATGATATAACCTTGTTATTAATAACATCCAATGTTCATGATTATGAAACTAATCATCCATTAATCAACAAGCTAGTTAAGAGGCATACTAGGGACTCTTTGTTGTTTACATATCACACATGTATCAATGTTTCGGTTAATACAATTATAGCATGGTATATAAACATTTATCATAAACATAAAGATATATAATAACCACTTTTATTATTGCCTCTTGGGCATATCTCCAACATCCCTAGGGTTTCATCCCCTTTGTATCAAGGCTACCCTTGTTGGATGATTGGATTTGGTGTGTGAGATTCTAGTGCTACCCACTCTCTCTCCCACTCCTAGATTCATCTCCCTCACCAATCTCTCCGCTCGGAATTCTACCGCGCGTCTTCTTCGGGTTGATTCTATTGGCGTGGTCCATCGAGCCACGGGGTAAGTATCGATTGTATCGGGTTGGTGTGTGTGCGTGAGTTCCTCGTGTTCTTCGTGTTCATCGTGTTCTTCGCGCTCTCCCTCTCCTTCCCCTTTGGATTTCGGGTCAACCGCGAGATCGGGCCACACACGGGGTCTTAGACCTCATCATATGGTATCAGCAGCCTTTGGTTTCCGCGGATTTGACCCTCCACCCACCCAATTTCGTCTCTAAAAATTTTCCAAAAAATTCCCCAAAAATAGCCCTAATTTGCCTTTGGACGGATCTGCGATTTTGTTGAGTTTTGAGTGGTTTTGGTCCATGGATTCGATGTTGTTGTGCTTGATCTACTATTTCCCCAACTTTTAGCCCCCAATTCCATCATTTCCCTTCGATTTGGGTCAAGTTGGACGATTTGGCTCAAGAACACGTGCAGCCGGTTGAGAAATCCGGTCAACCGGGCTGCAGACCGGGCCGGCCGGCGCTAGAGCCGGTCAACCGGCTGCCCAACCGGGCGCCAACCGGGCCAGAACCCGGTCAACCGGGCGGCAGATCGGGCCAGCCGGCACCAGGGCCGGTCAACCGGGCGCCAGACCGGGCGCCACCACTCCCACCTCCACCGCCGACCACCACCACTCCTCTCCACCACCGGCAAGCTCTGTCACCCTCCCAAACCACCGGTATACACCACCGCGGCCCCATAACCACCGCCGCAACCGCAAGAGCATCGACACCACCCACCACCGGCTTACCACCGCCACCACCGCCAAGCTACTTTGACCCTTGTCTTCCGCTAACTTGTGTTTGCTTGTTCCGGTTTGAGTGCCTTGTTTGTGAAACTAACCCGCAGCTCCGAAGCAAGCGACGACATCCTCGGCACCCCGAACTTGCAACCGTACTCTTGACACCACCGCCATCATCGCAAGTTGTGTATTCCGACACCGCCTAACATTTTCATCTAGGTATAACTTGCATTCCCCTTGTAACCCCTCTTCTTTTGCAATCTATCCTATCGAGCATTGCTTATTGAGTGTTGCGAGACATTGCACGTGGCCCCGATTGTGAGGTGTGTGTGTAGTGTGGAGTAAAGCTTCTAAGCAAACACTCATGTGGCAAGATAGCAAGAGCGAGCTAACGCTAACATAGTGCGAGAAAAAGCCGCCAAAACACAAAATAAAAGAGCAAAAGAGTGGAAGTGCCACCATACATATACAAAAGAGTGTCAAGTGCCACCAAATACAAAAGAGAAAAAGCTTTTAAGCAAAAGAGAGAAAAGAGAAGAGAGGTCGCGTGCGAATCTAGTTGTCTCTCCGTTTGCAACCAAAGCTTTGCCTCTCCTTGTGTTAGTGTGACACCGAGCACCCTTACATACACTTTTCCGCTCACTTTTGGTTGCACTAACCCCGCTTATCCCGTGTGTGTGTTCCACATCTTTTCCATGCTTATAGTGATCATCGCTTTGACATTTGAATTTTTGGATTTCACCCACTCTTGACAATACACTTGATTTAGGATTTCGTCTTTTGGCTTTCCACCACACTCACCTAACACCATATTTGCTAGCTTTTGCGTGTGCTTTTGTGTGAGTGCCCGATACAATTGTTCTAACTCTCGGTTTGTTGGATCACCCTGATGGCGTGTAAAGCACACGTCCGTTGGGAACCCCAAGAGGAAGGTGTGATGCGTACAGCAGCAAGTTTTCCCTCAGAAAGAAACCAAGGTTTATCGAACCAGGAGGAGCCAAGAAGCACGTCGAAGGTTGATGGCAGCGGGATGTAGTGCGGCGCAACACCAGAGATTCCGGCGCCAACGTGGAACCTGCACAACACAACCAAAGTACTTTGCCCCAACGAAACAGTGAGGTTGTCAATCTCACCGGCTTGCTGTAACAAAGGATTAGATGTATAGTGTGAATGATGATTGTTTGCAAAAAATAGTAGAACAAGTATTGCAGTAGATTTTATTCAATGTAAAAGAATGGACCGGGGTCCACAGTTCACTAGAGGTGTCTCTCCCAGAGGATAAACAGCATGTTGGGTGAACAAATTACAGTCGGGCAATTGACAAATAGAGAGGGCATGACAATGCACATACATGATATAATGAGTATAGTGAGATTTAATTGGGAATTACGACAAAGTACATAGACCGGTATCCAGCATGCATCTATGCCTAAAAAGTCCACCTTCAGGTTATCATCCGAACCCCTTCCAGTATTAAGTTGCAAACAACAGACAATTGCATTAAGTATGGTGCGTAATGTAATCAATAACTACATCCTCGGACATAGCATCAATGTTTTATCCCTAGTGGCAACATCACATCCACAACCTTAGAACTTTCACGTCACCGTCCCTGCATTTAATGGAGGCATGAACCCACTATCGAGCATAAATACTCCCTCTTGGAGTTAAGAGTAAAAACTTGGCCGAGCCTCTACTAATAACGGAGAGCATGCAAGATCATAAACAACACATAGGTAATAGATTGATAATCAACATAACATAATATTCTCTATCCATCGGATCCCGACAAACACAACATATAGCATTACAGATAGATGATCTTGATCATGTTAGGCAGCTCACAAGATCCGACAATGAAGCACATGAGGAGAAGACGACCATCTAGCTACTGCTATGGACCCATAGTCCAGGGGGGAACTACTCACTCATCACTCCGGAGGCGACCATGGCGGTGAAGAGTCCTCCGGGAGATGATTCCCCTCTCCGGCAGGGGTGCCGGAGGCGATCTCCTGAATCCCCCGATATGGGATTGGCGGCGGCGGCGTCTCTGGAAGGTTTTCCGTATCGTGGCTCTCGGTACTGGGGGTTTCGTGATGAAGACTATATGTAGGCGGAAGGGCAGCCTCGGAGGGGTCACGGGGGCCCCACACGCTAGGGCCGCGCGGGCCCCCCTTGGGCCGCACCGCCCTAGTGTGGCGGCGCCCCGTGGCCCCACTTCGTCTTCTCTTCGGTCTTCTGGAAGCTTCGTGGCAAAATAGGCCCCTGGGCGTTGATTTCGTCCAATTCCGAGAATATTTCCTTAATAGGATTTCCGAAACCAAAAATAGCGAGAAAACATCAACTCGGCTCTTCGGCATCTCGTTAATAGGTTAGTGCCGGAAAATGCATAAATATGACATAAAGTATGCATAAAACATGTAGATATCATCAATAATGTGGCATGGAACATAAGAAATTATCGATACGTCGGAGACGTATCAGCATCCCCAAGCTTAGTTCCTGCTCGTCCCGAGCAGGTAAACGATAACAAAGATAATTTTTGGAGTGACATGCCATCATAACCTTGATCATACTATTGTAAGCATATGTAATGAATGCAGCGATCAAAACAATGGTAATGACATGAGTAAACAACTGAATCATAAAGCAAAGACTTTTCATGAATAGTACTTTCAAGACAAGTATCAATAAGTCTTGCATAAGAGTTAACTCATAAAGAAATAAATCAAAGTAAAGGTATTGAAGCAACACAAATGAAGATTAAGTTTCAGCGGTTGCTTTCAACTTGTAACATGTATATCTCATGGATATTGTCAATGTAAAGTAATATAAGAAGTGCAATATGCAAATATGTAGGAATCAATGCATAGTTCACACAAGTGTTTGCTTCTTGAGGTGGAGAGAGATAGGTGAACTGACTCAACATAAAGGTAAAAGAAAGGCCCTTCGCAGAGGGAAGCATTGATTGCTATATTTGTGCTAGAGCTTTGGTTTTGAAAACAAGAAACAATTTTGTCAACGGTAGTAATAAAGCATATGTATCATGTAAATTATATCTTACAAGTTTCAAGCCTCATGCATAGTATACTAATAGTGCCCGCACCTTGTCCTAATTAGCTTGGATTACCGGGATTATCGCAATACACATGTTTTAACCAAGTGTCACAAAGGGGTACCTCTATGCCGCTCCGTACAAAGGTCTAAGGAGAAAGCTCGCATTGGATTTCTCGCTTTTGGTTATTCTCAACTTAGACATCCATACCGGGACAACATAGACAACGGATAATGGACTCCTCTTTAATGCATAAGCATGTAGCAACAATTAATGTTCTCATATGAGATTGAGGATATATGTCCAAAACTGAAACTTCCACCATGATTCATGGCTTTAGTTAGCGGCCCAATGTTCTTCTCTAACAATATGCATGCTCTAACCATTAAATGAGTGGTAAATCTCCCTTACTTCAGACAAGATGGACATGCATAGCAACTCACATGATATTCAACAAAGAGTAGTTGATGGCGTCCCCAGTAACATGGTTATCGCACAACAAGCAACTTAATAAGAGATAAAGTGCATAAGTACATATTCAATACCACAATAGTTTTTAAGCTATTTGTCCCATGAGCTATATATTGCAAAGGTAAAGGATAGAAATTTTAAAGGTAGCACTCAAGCAATTTACTTTGGAATGGCGGAGAAATACCATGTAGTAGGTAGGTATGGTGGACACAAATGGCATAGTGGTTAGCTGATGGCGTGTATTTCACACGTTCGTTGGGCAACCCCAAGAGGAAGGTATGATGCGCACAGCAGCAAGTTTTCCCTCAGAAAGAAACCAAGGTTTATCGAACCAGGAGGAGCCAAGAAGCACGTTGAAGGTTGATGGCGGCGGGATGTAGTGCGGCGCAACACCAGAGATTCCGGCGCCAACGTGGAACCTGCACAACACAACCAAAGTACTTTGCCCCAACGAAACAGTGAGGTTGTCAATCTCACCGGCTTGCTGTAACAAAGGATTAACCGTATTGTGTGGAAGATGGTTGTTTGCAGAGAAAATAGTAAAAACAAGTATTGCAGCAGATTTGTATTTCAAGTATTAAAGAATGGACCGGGGTCCACAGTTCACTAGAGGTGTCTCTCCCATAAGATAAAAGCATGTTGGGTGAACAAATTACAGTCGGGCAATTGACAAATAGAGAGAGCATAACAATGCACATACATGACATGATAAGTATAGTGAGATTTAATTGGGCATTACGACAAAGTACATAGACCGCCATCCAATCGCATCTATGCCTAAAAAGTCCACCTTCGAGGTTATCATCCGAACCCCTCCAGGTATTAAGTTGCTAACAACGAGACAATTGCATTAAGTATGGTGCGTAATGTAATCAACAACTACATCCTCGGACATAGCGCCAATGTTTTATCCCTAGTGGCAACAGCACAACACAACCTTAGGGGTTTCTGTCACTCCCCAGTGTCAATGCGAGGCATGAACCCACTATCGAGCATAAATACTCCCTCTTGGAGTTAAAAGTATCAACTTGGCCGAGCCTCTACTAATAACGGAGAGCATGCAAGATCATAAACAACACATATGTAATAACTTGATAATTAACATGACATGGTATTCTCTATCCATCGGATCCCGACAAACACAACATAGAGTATTACGGATAGATGATCTTGATCATGTTAGGCAGCTCACAAGATCCAACAATGAAGCACAATGAGGAGAAGACAACCATCTAGCTACTCGCTATGGACCCATAGTCCAGGGGTGAACTACTCACTCATCACTCCGGAGGCGACCATGGCGGTGTAGAGTCCTCCGGGAGATGAATCCCCTCTCCGGCAGGGTGCCGGAGGAGATCTCCGGAATCCCCGAGATGGGATCGGCGGCGGCGGCGTCTCGGTAAGGTTTTCCGTATCGTGGTTTTTTGCATCGGGGGTTTCGCGACGGAGGCTTTAAGTAGGCGGAAGGGCGAGTCGGGGCCGACGAGGGGGCCACACCATAGGCGGCGCGGGCCCCCTAGGCCGCGCCGCCACGTGGTGTCGCCACCTCGTGGCCCCACTTCGAATGTTCTCCGGTCTTCGGAAGCTCCGTGGAAAAATAGGCCCCTGGGTCTTCGTTTCGTCCAATTCCGAGAATATTTCGTTACTAGGATTTCGAAACCAAAAACAGCGAGAAAACGGAACCGGCACTTCGGCATCTTGTTAATAGGTTAGTTCCGGAAAATGCACGAATATGACATAAAGTGTGCATAAAACATGTAGGTATCATCAATAATATGGCATAGAACATAAGAAATTATCGATACGTCGGAGACGTATCAAGCATCCCCAAGCTTAGTTCTGCTCGTCCCGAGCAGGTAAAACGATAACAAAGATAATTTCTGAAGTGATATGCCATCATAACCTTGATCATACTATTTGTAAACATATGTAGTGGATGCAGCGATCAAAACAATGGTAACTACATGAGTAAACAAGTGAATCATAAAGCAAAGACTTTTCATGAATAGTACTTCAAGACAAGTATTAATAAGTCTTGCATAAGAGTTAACTCATAAAGCAATAAATCAAAGTAAAGGCATTGAAGCAACACAAAGGAAGATTAAGTTTCAGCGGTTGCTTTCAACTTGTAACATGTATATCTCATGGATAATTGTCAACATAGAGTAATATAACAAGTACAATATGCAAGTATGTAGGAATCAATGCACAGTTCACACAAGTGTTTGCTTCTTGAGGTGGAGAGAAATAGGTGAACTGACTCAACATAAAAGTAAAGAGAATGGTCCTTCAAAGAGGAAAGCATCGATTGCTATATTTGTGCTAGAGCTTTTATTTTGAAAACATGAAACAATTTTGTCAACGGTAGTAATAAAGCATATGAGTTATGTACATTATATCTTACAAGTTGGAAGTCTCATGCATAGTATACTAATAGTGCCCGCACCTTGTCCTAATTAACTTGGACTACCGGATCTTTGCAATGCACATGTTTTAACCAAGTGTCACAATGGGGTACCTCCATGTTGCCTGTACAAAGGTCTAAGGAGAAAGCTCGCATTTTGGATTTCTCGCTTTTGATTATTCTCAACTTAGACATCCATACCGGGACAACATGGACAACAGATAATGGACTCCTCTTTAATGCATAAGCATGTGGCAACAATTATTATTCTCTTACGAGATTGAGGATATATGTCCAAACTGAAACTTCCACCATGAATCATGGCTTTAGTTAGCGGCCCAAAGTTCTTCTCTAACAATATGCATGCTCCAACCATGAAGGTGGTAGATCTCTCTTACTTCGGACAAGACGGACATGCATAGCAACTCACATGATATCCAACAAAGAATAGTTGATGGCGTCCCCGTAAACATGGTTATCGCTCAACAAGCAACTTAATAAGAGATAAAGTGCATAAGTACATATTCAATACCACAATAGTTTTTAAGCTATTTGTCCCATGAGCTATATATTGCAAAGGTGAATGATGGAATTTTAAAGGTAGCACTCAAGCAATTTACTTTGGAATGGCGGAGAAATACCATGTAGTAGGTAGGTAGGTATGGTGGACACAAATGGCATAGTGGTTGGCTCAAGGATTTTGGATGCATGAGAAGTATTCCCTCTCGATACAAGGTTTAGGCTAGCAAGGTTATTTGAAACAAACACAAGGATGAACGGTACAGCAAAACTCACATAAAAGACATATGGTAAACATTATAAGACTCCATACCGTCTTCCTTGTTGTTCAAAACTCAATACTAGATGTTATCTAGACTCTAGAGAAACCAAATATGCAAACCAAATTAGCAAGCTCTAAGTATTTCTTCATTAATGGGTGCAAAGTATATGATGCAAGAGCTTAAACATGAGCACAACAATTGCCTAGTATCAAATTATCCAAGACATTATAGCAATTTACTACATGTATCATTTTCCAATTCCAACCATATAACAATTTAACGAAGAAGAACTTCGCCATGAATACTATGAGTAGAGCCTAAGGACATATTTGTCCATATGCTACAGCAGAGCGTGTCTCTCTCCCATAAAGTGAATGCTAGGATCCATTTTATTCAAACAAAACAAAAAACAAAAACAAACCGACGCTCCAAGCAAAGTGCATAAGATGTGACGGAATAAAAATATAGTTTCAGGGGAGAAACCTGATAATGTTGTCGATGAAGAAGGGGATGCCTTGGGCATCCCCAAGCTTAGACGCTTGAGTCTTCTTAGAATATGCAGGGGTGAACCACCGGGCATCCCCAAGCTTAGAGCTTTCACTCTCCTTGATCATATTGCATCATACTCCTCTCTTGATCCTTGAAAACTTCCTCCACACCAAACTCGAAACAACTCATTAGAGGGTTAGTGCATAATAAAAATTCACATGTTCAGAGGTGACACAATCATTCTTAACACTTCTGGACATTGCATAAAGCTACTGGACATTAGTGGATCAAAGAAATTCATCCAACATAGCAAAAGAGGCAATGCGAAATAAAAGACAGAATCTGTCAAAACAGAACAGTCCGTAAAGATGGATTTTATTAGGCCACCAGACTTGCTCAAACGAAAATGCTCAAATTGAATGAAAGTTGCGTACATATCTGAGGATCATGCTCGTAAATTGGCGTAATTTTCTGAGCTACCTACAGGGAGATAGACCCAGATTCGTGACGAAGCAAAGAAATCCGGAACCGCACAGTAATCCAAATCTAGTACTTACTTTTCTATCAAAGACTTTACTTGGCACAACAACACATAAAACTAAGATAAGGAGAGGTTGCTACAGTAGTAAACAACTTCCAAGACACAAATATAAAACAAAAATACCGTAGTAAAAACATGGGTTGTCTCCCATAAGCGCTTTTTTTAACGCCTTTCGCCTAGGCGCGTAAAGTGTAACTCAAGTGTTATCGCGAGATGTAGCATTGATATCATAAGCTCCCCCATTTGTAATGGTACTAGGGGCTTTGTCAATTTTAGGCCTATAATAATATTTCTTTGGTTTAGGCACTTTAGAGACATACATAAACTTTTGCTCCTTTCCCACATAAACTTTCTCTCTAAACTGTAAAGATGAAAAGGTTGAACCCAAGGTTCCCATAGCTTTTTCAAGTTCGCCAATCCTATTAATTTGATTATCATGGTCAACACAAGTTCCTAGGACACTAATTCTTTCATCAATTCCTCCTAGGGATTTATCAAGTTCATCAGTTTTATCAAGTAATATCTCCAACTTAGTTTCAACACTCGGAAGATTTTTCTCTATGGTTTCCAATTTTTTCATAACATCCTCAAGGGAGGTTTCAATTTTAGTTTCAGGTGGTATTCCAAATAAACTCTCAATGATGCAGCTAGCTTCTAAAGCGGGAGCGCCTAGGAAATTACCTCCCGCGAGACAATCAAGAACATATCTATTCCAGCTAGAGATACCAACATAAAAATTCCTGAGTAGGATAGTGGTGGAGTGTTTCTTAGTGCACCTATTATGGGCATCACTAACTCTATACCAAGCATCTTTTAAACATTCTCCTCCTTGTTGCTTAAATGAACGAACTTCAACTTCAGGATTACTCATTTTAGTAGTAGTAAAACAATCTAGATAAAGTAAATGCAAGTAAACTAATTTTTTTTGTGTTTTTGATATAGCAAACAAGAGAGCAAATAAAGTAAAGCTAGCAACTAATTTTTTTGTGTTTTGATATAATGCAGCAAACAAAGTAGTAAATAAAATAAAGCAAGACAAAAACAAAGTAAAGAGATAGAGAAGTGGAGACTCCCCTTGCAGCGTGTCTTGATCTCCCCAGCAACGGCGCCAGAAAAAGAGCTTGATGGCGTGTATTTCACACGTTCGTTGGGCAACCCCAAGAGGAAGGTATGATGCGCACAGCAGCAAGTTTTCCCTCGTGAAAGAAACCAAGGTTTATTGAACCAGGAGGAGCCAAGAAGCACGTTGAAGGTTGATGGCGGCGGGATGTAGTGCGGCGCAACACCGGAGATTCCGGCGCCAACGTGGAACCCGCACAACACAACCAAAGTACTTTGCCCCAACGAAACAGTGAGGTTGTCAATCTCACCGGCTTGCTGTAACAAAGGATTAACCGTATTGTGTGGAAGATGGTTGTTTGCAGAGAAAATAGTAAAAACAAGTATTGCAGCAGATTTGTATTTCAGTATTAAAGAATGGACCCGGGTCCACAGTTCACTAGAGGTGTCTCTCCCATAAGATAAAAGCATGTTGGGTGAACAAATTACAAGCCGAGCAATTGACAAATAGAGAGAGCATAACAATGCACATACATGACATGATAAGTATAGTGAGATTTAATTGGGCATTACGACAAAGTACATAGACCGCCATCCAACCGCATCTATGCCTAAAAAGTCCACCTTCGAGTTATCATCCGAACCCCTCCAGTATTAAGTTGCTAACAACGAGACAATTGCATTAAGTATGGTGCGTAATGTAATCAACAACTACATCCTCGGACATAGCGCCAATGTTTTATCCCTAGTGGCAACAAGCACAACACAACCTTAGGGGTTTCTGTCACTCCCCCAGTGTCAATGCGGGCATGAACCCACTATCGAGCATAAATACTCCCTCTTGGAGTTAAAAGTATCAACTTGGCCAGAGCCTCTACTAATAACGGAGAGCATGCAAGATCATAAACAACACATATGTAATAACTTGATAATTAACATGACATGGTATTCTCTATCCATCGGATCCCGACAAACACAACATAGAGTATTACAGATAGATGATCTTGATCATGTTAGGCAGCTCACAAGATCCAACAATGAAGCACAATGAGGAGAAGACAACCATCTAGCTACCGCTATGGACCCATAGTCCAGGGGTGAACTACTCACTCATCACTCCGGAGGCGACCATGGCGGTGTAGAGTCCTCCGGGAGATGAATCCCCTCTCCGGCGGGGTGCCGGAGGAGATCTCCGGAATCCCCCGAGATGGGATCGGCGGCGGCGGCGTCTCGCAAGGTTTTCCGTATCGTGGTTTTTCGCATCGTGGGTTTCGCGACGGAGGCTTTAAGTAGGCGGAAGGGCGGAGTCGGGGGCCGGACGAGGGGCCACACCATAGGGCGGCGCGGCCCCCCGGGCCGCGCCGCTACGTGGTGTCGCCACCTCGTGGCCCCACTTCGAATGTTCTCCGGTCTTCCGGAAGCTCCGGTGGAAAAATAGGCCCCCGGGTCTTCGTTTCGTCCAATTCCGAGAATATTTCGTTACTAGGATTTCTGAAACCAAAAACAAGCAGAAAACAGAACCGGCACTTCGGCATCTTGTTAATAGGTTAGTTCCATAAAATGCACGAATATGACATAAAGTGTGCATAAAACATGTAGGTATCATCAATAATATGGCATAGAACATAAGAAATTATCGATACGTCGGAGACGTATCATTAGCTCAAGGATTTTGGATGCATGAGAAGTATTCCCTCTCGATACAAGGTTTAGGCTAGCAAGGTTATTTGAAACAAACACAAAGATGAACCGGTGCAGCAAAACTCACATAAAAGACATATTGTAAACATTATAAGACTCTACACTCGTCTTCCTTGTTGTTCAAAACTCAATACTAGAAATTATCTAGACTTTAGAGAGACCAAATATGCAAACCAAATTTTAGCAAGATCTATGTATTTCTTCATTAATGGGTGCAAAGTATATGATGCAAGAGCTTAAACATGAGCACAACAATTGTCAAGTATCAAATTATTCAAGACATTTTAGAATTACTACATGTAGCATTTCCCAATTCCAACCATATAACAATTTAACGAAGAAGATTCAACCTTCGCCATGAATACTATGAGTAAAGCCTAAGGACATATTTGTCCATATGCAACAACGGAGCGTGTCTCTCTCCCACACAATGAATGCTAGGATCCATTTTATTCAAACAAAAACAAAAACAAAAACAAACCGACGCTCCAAGCAAAGCACATAAGATGTGATGGAATAAAAATATAGTTTCAGGGGAGGAACCTGATAATGTTGTCGATGAAGATGGGGATGCCTTGGGCATCCCCAAGCTTAGACGCTTGAGTGTTCTTAAAATATGCAGGGGTGAACCACTGGGGCATCCCCAAGCTTAGAGCTTTCACTCTCCTTGATCATATTGTATCATCTCCCTCTCTTGATCCTTGAAAACTTCCTCCACACCAAACTCAAAACAACTCATTAGAGGGTTAGTGCATAATAAAAATTCACATGTTCAGAGGTGACATAATCATTCTTAACACTTCCGGACATTGCACAAAGCTATCGGACATTAATGGAACAAAGAAATTCATCCATCATAGCAAAAGAGGCAATGCGAAATAAAAGGCAGAATCTGTCAAAACAGAACAGTCCGTAAAGACGGATTTTATTGAGGCACCCGACTTGCTCAAATGAAAATGCCCAAATTGAATGAAAGTTGCGTACATATCTTAGGATCACGCACGTAAATTGGCATATTTTTCTGAGCTACCTACAGAGAGGCAGGTCGAAATTCGTGACAGCAAAGAAATCTGTTTCTGTGAAGTAATCCAAATCTAGTATGAACCTTACTATCAATGACTTTACTTGGCCCAACAATGCACAAAACTAAGATAAGGAGAGGTTGCTACAGTAGTAAACAACTTCGAAGACTCAAATATAAAATAAAAATACTGTAGTAAAAACATGGGTTGTCTCCCATAAGCGCTTTTCTTTAACGCCTTTCGCCTAGGCGCGTAAAGTGTATATCAAGTATTGTCAAGAGACGAAGTATCAACATCATAATTTGTTCTAATAATAGAATCAAAAGGTAACTTCATTATCTTTCTAGGGAAGTGTTCCATACCTTTCTTGAGAGGAAATTGATATTTAATATTACCTTCCTTCATATCAATGATAGTTCGAACAGTTCGAAGAAAAGGTCTTCCCAATATAATGGGACAAGATGCATTGCATTCAATATCCAAGACAACAAAATCAACGGGGACAAGGTTATTGTTAACGGTAATGCGAACATTATCAACTCTCCCCAAAGATTTCTTTATAGCATTATCAACAAGATTAACATCCAAATAACAATTTTTCAATGGTGGCAAGTCAAGCATATTATAAATTTTCTTAGGCATAACGGAAATACTTGCACCAAGATCACATAAAGCATTACAATCAAAGTCATTGACCTTCATCTTAATGATGGGCTCCCAACCATCCTCTAGCTTCCTAGGAATAGAAGCTTCACGTTTTAGTTTCTCTTCTCTAGCTTTTATGAGAGCATTTGTAATATGTTTTGTGAAAGCCAAGTTTATAGCACTAGCATTAGGACTCTTAGCAAGTTTTTGTAAGAACTTTATAACTTCAGAGATGTGGCAATCATCAAAATCCAAACCATTATAATCTAAAGCAATGGGATCATCATCCCCAATGTTGGTAAAAATTTCAAGAGCTTTATCACAAGCAGTTTCAAGTAGCTTTAGCAGCTTTTGCAGCTTTGCAAGCTTTGCATTAGAAGTGGAAGCATTGCCAAAACCAATTATTTTACCATTATTAGTAGGAGGTGCAGCAACATGTGAATCATTAACATTACTATTGGTGGTAATAGTCCAAACTTTAGCTACATTATTCTCTTTAGCAAGTTTTTCATTTTCTTCTCTTTTCCACCTAGCATGCAATTCGGCCATCAATCTTATATTCTCATTAATTCTAACTTGGATGGCATTTTCTGTAGTAACAATTTTATTTTCAATATCCTTATTAGTCATAACTTTCGATTTCAAAAGATCAACACCAGAGGCAAGACTATCAACCTTAGAAGCGAGAATATCAATTTTATTGAGTTTTTCCTCAATGCATTTGTTAAAAGCAGCTTTGTGCACTAATAAATTCTTTAAGCATAGCTTCAAGTCCAGGGGTGTGTTCCTATTATTGTTGTAAGAATTCCCATAAGAATTACCATAACTATTACCATTATTATAAGGATATGGCCTATAGTTATTACTAGAATTGTTCCGATAAGCATTGTTGTTGAAATTATTATTTTTAATGTAGTTTACAACAACATGTTCTTCTTGAGCAACCAAGGAAGATAACGGAACATTATTAGGATCAACATTAGTCCTATCATTCACAAGCATAGACATAATAGCATCAATCTTATCACTCAAGGAAGAGGTTTCTTCACGGTTAATTTACCTTCTTACCTTGTGGAGCTCTTTCCGTGTGCCATTCGGAGTAATTAATCATCATATTATCAAGAAGCTTTGTTGCCTCACCAAGAGTGATGGACATAAAGGTACCTCCAGCAGCTGAATCCAATAGGTTCCGCGAAGAAAAGTTCAGTCCTGCATAAAAGGTTTGGATGATCATCCAAGTAGTCAGTCCATGGGTTGGGCAATTTTTAACCAAAGATTTCATTCTTTCCCAAGCTTGTGCAACATGCTCATTATCCAATTGTTTAAAATTCATTATGCTACTCCTCAAAGATATAATTTTAGCAGGGGGATAATATCTACCAATAAAAGCATCCTTGCATTTAGTCCATGAATCAATACTATTCTTAGGCAGAGATAGCAACCAATCTTTAGCTCTTCCTCTTAATGAGAAAGGAAACAATTTTAATTTTATAATGTCACCATCTACATCTTTATACTTTTGCATTTCACACAATTCAATAAAATTATTGAGATGGGCAGCAAGCATCATCAGAACTAACACTAGAAAATTGCTCTCGCATAACAAGATTCGATGAGAGCAGGTGTTTAATTTCAAAGAATTCTGCTCGTAGTAGCAAGGTGGAGCAATAGGTGTGCATAAGAAATCATTATTATTTGTGGTTGTGAAGTCACACAACTTAGTATTTTCAGGAGTACCCATTTTAGCAAGTAGTAAATAAAGCAAACTAGATAAAGTAAATGCAAGTAACTAATTTTTTTGTGTTTTTGATATAGAGTGCAAGACAAGAAATAAAGTAAAACTAGCAACTAATTTTTTTGTGTTTTGATATAATGCAGCAAACAAAGTAGTAAATAAAATAAAGCAAGACAAAAACAAAG
>NC_061511.1:101160644-101184526 GCF_022539505.1 Lolium rigidum
AAACATGAACTGGCACTTCGGCATCTCGTCAATAGGTTAGTTCCGGAAAAAGCATAATAATGACATAAAGTATGCATAAAACATGTAGATATCATCAATAATGTGGCATGGAACATAAGAAATTATCGATACGTCGGAGACGTATCAGCATCCCCAAGCTTAGTTTCTGCTCGTCCCGAGCAGGTAAACGATAACAAAGATAATTTCGGAGTGACATGCCATCATAACCTTGATCATACTATTGTAAACACATGTAATGAATGCAGCGATCAAAACAATGGTAATGACATGAGTAAACAACTCGAATCATAAAGCAAAGACTTTTCATGAATAGTACTTTCAAGACAAGCATCAATAAGTCTTGCATAAGAGTTAACTCATAAAGCAATAAATTCATAGTAAAGGTATTGAAGCAACACAAAGGAAGATTAAGTTTCAGCGGTTGCTTTCAACTTATAACATGTATATCTCATGGATATTGTCAATGTAAAGTAATATAACAAGTGCAATATGCAAGTATGTAGGAATCAATGCACAGTTCACACAAGTGTTTGCTTCTTGAGGTGGAGAGAGATAGGTGAAATGACTCAACATAAAAGGTAAAAGAATGGCCCTTCGCAGAGGGAAGCATTGATTACTATATTTGTGCTAGAGCTTTTCATTTTAAAAACAAGAAACAATTTTGTCAATGGTAGTAATAAAGCATATGTGTTATGTATAAGACATCTTATAAGTTGCAAGCCTCATGCATAGTATACTAGTAGTGCTCGCACCTTGTCCTAATTAGCTTGGGTTAACACTGATTATCATTGCATAGCATATGTTTCAACCAAGTGTCACAAAGGGGTACCTCTATGCCGCCTGTACAAAGGTCTAAGGAGAAAGCTCGCATTGGATTTCTCGCTTTTGATTATTCTCAACTTAGACATCCATACCGGGACAATATAGACAACCGATAATGGACTCCTCTTTAATGCATAAGCATTTAACAACAGCTTATTATTCTCATAAGAGATTGAGGATTAGCTGTCCATACCGAAACTTCCACCATGAATCATGGCTTTAGTTAGCGGCCCAATGTTCTTCTCGAACAAGTATGCATACTCAAACCATTTGATTGTGAAAACCGCCCTTACTTCGGACAAGATGAACATGCATAGCAACTCACATGATATTCAACAAAGGTAAAAGAGTTGATGGCGTCCCCGTAAAACATGGTTACCGCTCAACAAGCAACTTACTAAGAAATAAGACACATAAGTACATATTCTTCACCACGATAGTTTTTAAAGCTATTTGTCCCATGAGCTATATATTGCAAAGGTAAAGAATAGAAATTTTAAAGGTAGCACTCAAGTAATTTACTTTGGAATGGCGGAGAAATACCATGTGGTATGTAGGTATGGTGGACACAAATGGCATGGTTATTGGCTCAAGGATTTGGATGCATGAGAAGAATTCCTCTCAATACAAGGCTAGGCTACCAAGGTTGTTTGAAGCAAACTCAAGTATAAAAGGTGCAGCAAAGCTCACATAAAAGACACATTGTAAACATTATAAGACTCTACACCGTCTTCCTTGTTGTTCAAAACTCAATACTAGAAATTATCTAGACTTTAGAGAGACCAAATATGCAAACCAAATTTTAGCAAGCTCTATGTATTTCTTCATTAATGGGTGAAAAGTATATGATGCAAGAGCTTAAACATGAGCACAAAAATTTCCAAGTATCAAATTATTCAAGACATTTTAGAATTACTACATGTAGCATTTCCCGATTCCAACCATATAACAATTTAACGAAGAAGATTCAACCTTCGCCATGAATACTATGAGCTAAGAACACATGTGTTCATATGAACCAGCGGAGCATGTCTCTCTCCCACACAAGCATGTATTTATTCAGAGAATGAAAATAACAAAACAAAAATAAAAGCACACAGACGCTCCAAGTAAAGTACATGAGATGTGACCGAATAAAAATATAGTTTCAAGAGAAGAAACCTGATAAGTTGTCGATGAAGGAGGGGATGCCTTGGGCATCCCCAAGCTTAGATGTTTGAGTCTTCTTAAAATATCCAGGGATGAACCACGGGGGCATCCCCAAGCTTAGAGCTTTCACTCTTCTTGATCACATTGTATCATCCTCCTCTCTTGACCCTTGAAAACTTCCTCCACACCAAACTCAAAGCAAACTCATTAGAGGGTTAGTGCATAATCAAAAATTCACATGTTCAGAGGTGACACAATCATTTTTAACACTTCTGGACATTGCACAAAGCTACTGGACGGTAATGGAACAAAGGAATCCATCCAACACAGTGAAAGAGGCAATGCGAAATAAAAGGCAGAATCTGTCAAAACAGAACAGTCCGTAAAGACGAATTTTAAAGAGGCACCAGACTTGCTCAAATGAAAATTCTCAAATTGAATGGAAGTTGCGTACATATCTTAGGATCACTCACGTAAATTGGCATAATTTTCTGAGTTACCTACAGAGAATTAGGCCCAGATTCGTGACAGCAAGAAATCTGTTTCTGCGCAAGTAATCCAAATCTAGTATGAACCTTACTATCAAAGACTTTACTTGGCACAACAAATGCAATAAAATAAGATAAGGAGAGGTTGCTACAGTAGTAACAACTTCCAAGACACAAATATAAAATAGAGTTACTGTAGCAAAATAAACACACGGGTTATCTCCCAAGAAGTGCTTTCTTTATAGCCATTAAGATGGGCTCAGCAGTTTTAATGATGCACTCGCAAGAAATAAGAGTTGAAGCAAAAGAGAGCATCAAGAAGCAAATTCAAAACAAATTTAAGCCTAACATGCTTCCTATGCATAGGAATCTTGTAAATAAACAAATTCATGAAGCATAATGCAACAAGCATAGAAAGGCAACACAAGCACAATTTCAAGATTTTCAGCATATAGAGAGGTGTTTTAGTAACATGAAAATTTCTACAACCATATTTTCCTCTCTCATAATAATATCCAGTAGCATCATGAGCAAATTCAACAATATAACTATTAAATGAAACATTCTTATCATGAGTCTCATGCATAAAATTATTACTACTCCCAACATAAGCATAGTCATTCTTATTAATTGTAGTGGGAGCAAATTCAACAAAGTAGCTATCATTATTATTCTCATCAAGTGTAGGAGGCATAGTATAATCATAATAAAATTTACTCTCCATAGTAGGTGGCACCAAAAGACCACTATCATTATAATCATCATATATGGGAGGCATATCATAATCAACATAAACTTTGTCCTCAATACCCGGAGGGCTAAAGAGATCATTTTCATCAAAACCGACCTCCCCAAGCTTAGAATTTTCCATAGCATTAGAAACAATAGTGTTCAAAGCATTCATATTAATAACATTCCCATTAGCATGCATATAAAGTTCCATGGGTTTTTTAATTCTCTCTTCAAACACATCATGTCCTAATTCAAGATAAAGTTCATAAAGATCTCTCATATTTTTGTTGTTTTCCATTATGCCTAACTAGTGTAAACAAGAAACAAAAAGATGCAATTGCAGGATCTAAAGGAAATAGCTTCGAACACTCACACAATGGCGCCAGAAGAGTACTTTTACATGGGACCGGAGTATGAGTGCCTTTTACCTTTCCTCCCCGGCAACGGCGCCAGAAAATAGCTTGATGTCTACGGAAGCTTCTATTCTTGTAGACAGTGTTGGGCCTCCAAGAGCAGAGGTTTGTAGAACAGCAGCAAGTTTCCCTTAAGTGGATCACCCAAGGTTTATCGATCTCAGGGAGGAAGAGGTCAAAGATATCCCTCTCAAGCAACCCCGCAACCACAAAGCAAGAAGTCTCTTGTGTCCCCAACACACCTAATACACTTGTCGGATGTAAAGGTGCACTAGTTCGGCGAAGAGATAGTGAGATGCAAGTAATATGGATGAGTATGAGTGGTAATAGCAATCTGCATAAAATATGGCAGCGAGTAAACATGCAACAAAACAGTAAACAAACGGAGATTCGATGCTTGGAAGTAAGGCCTAGGGATCCCGCTTTCACTAGTGGACACTCTCAACAATGATCACATAATAGAACTACTCTACACCCTCTTGTTGGATGATGAACACCACTAACTGTGTAGGATTACAGGAACCCTCAATGCCGGAGTTAACAAGCTCCACAATATTCAATGTTCATATTTAAATAACCTTAGAGTGCAAGATAGATCAACACAATCACACCAAGAACTAACATAGCATGCACACTGTCACCATCACACTATGAAGGAGGCATAGATCACATCAATACTTATCATAGAAATAGTTAACTTCATAATCTACAAGAGATTACAATCATAACCCACGCCAAGTACTACACGATGCACACACTATCACCATTACACCGTGCAGGAGGAATAGACTACTTTAATAACATCACTAGAGTACGTAGCACATAGATGATATTCAACTAGATCACATAAAGAGAGAGATGAACCACATAGCTACAGCGGAGCCCTCAGCCCCGGGGGTGAATTACTCCCTCCTCATCATGGAGACAGCGATGGCGGTGAAGATGGCGGTGGAGACGGCGGTGGAGATGACTCCGGGGCAATTCCCCGTCCCGGCAGGGTGCCGGAACAGAGACTTCTGTCCCCTGAATTGGAGTTTCGCGATGGCGGCGGCTCTGGAAGGTTTTCTCTGGTTTCGTCGAACGTAATAGGGTTTTCGCGACGGAGACCTTAAGTAGGCGGAAGGTCAGCCTCGGAGGGGTCCTGGTGGGACCACACACTAGGCCGGCGCGGCCAGTGGCTTGGGCCGCGCCGCCCTACCGTGTCCCCACCTCATGGCCCCACTTCGTTTCCCCTTCGGACTTCCGGAAGCTTCGTGGAAAAATAGGACCCCGGGCGTTGATTTCGTCCAATTCCGAGAATATTTCCTTACTAGGATTTCTGAAACCAAAAACAGCAGAAAACGAGAACCGGCACTTCGGCATCTCGTCAATAGGTTAGTTCCGGAAAACGCATAATAATGACATAAAGTATGCATAAAACATGTAGATATCATCAATAATGTGGCATGGAACATAAGAAATTATCGATACGTCGGAGACGTATCAGGGTGCCGGAGGCGATCTCCTGAATCCCCCGAGATGGGATTGGCGGCGGCGGCGTCTCTGGAAGGTTTTCCGTATCGTGGCTCTCGGTACGGGGGGTTTCGCGACGAAGACTATATGTAGGCGGAAGGGCAGCCTCGGAGGGGTCACGGGGGCCCCACACGCTAGGGCCGCGTGGGCCCCCCTTGGGCCGCGCCGCCCTAGTGTGGCGGCGCCCCGTGGCCCCACTTCGTCTTCTCTTCGGTCTTCTGGAAGCTTCGTGGCAAAATAGGCCCCCGGGCGTTGATTTCGTCCAATTCCGAGAATATTTCCTTACTAGGATTTCGAAACCAAAAACAGCAGAAAACAAGCAATCGGCTCTTCGGCATCTCGTTAATAGGTTAGTGCCGGAAAATGCATAAATATGACATAAAGTATGCATAAAACATTTAGATATCATCAATAATGTGGCATGGAACATAAGAAATTATCGATACATCGGAGACGTATCACACCCCAATCTTGTCATACCACGGTAAGGTTGCGAGGTAGTGTTCTTCCACTAACACCCACCATATACATACCATCGTGCTAACATGGATAGCGAAGATGAGGATACGGAGGAGTACATGGAGCACTTCGAGGAGGAGTCCTCTTCAAGCACCGCGGATGTGGAGGAACATGTGGAGCTCTACTCCGACTATGGCTCCGAAAGCATCACCGACATCTCCGACATCGAGGAGCTCGACAACGACCATGGCTCCCCAAGCATCATCGACATGGACGACATGGTGGAGCGCCACCTTGCGGACGACTTCGACGAGCTCTACATCGACAATGGCTCGTCAAGCATGGACGACATGGTGGAGCAAATCCACGACTACGACATCGACAACATGGCGGAGCAACACCACGAGTACGACATCGACGACGTGGTGGAGCAACGCCACGCCTACGACATCAACACCATGGCGGAGCCTCACCTAGTCTCCACAAAGAGCAACGATGATGCTCCCACGTATCCCTACTTGGCCAATGGAGCTACATATGAAGATAGAGGACCTCCACGATGGCACCATCATACGGATCATCAATAGCGTCCCCATCATGAGCGTCATCGACACTCTTCTCCGAGCTCCACAAGGCGCCACCATGAGAGTGCTTATGCACAAGATCGTCGACTTCAAGCACATCATGTGGAGCATCAAGAACGTCCCCAACATGATCGTCATCGACACTCTTCTCCAAGCTCCACAAGGCGCCACAAGCAACATGCCAAGCCACCTGAGCTATCCTCTAGGCATGTCAAGGATCGTCATTGACATACACCTTCTCATGATCGTCGTCGACCACCACCGTCGCATGGCTCCCATCGACATATGTCACCCCGTGATCATCGCCGACACAAGCCACCCCATGAGCGCCATCGACCAACATCTTCCACGGATCTTCGACGACACCACTCAAGCCATGGTGATGATGCACGAAGACGAGATCCTCGACATGAAGACGACACCATCATTCGGTGTCTACCACTCCAAGGATGGCAAGTGCACATCGCGCATACCTTCCTCATGAGGCGACTTCCACCTCTTGTGCCACCACCACAATGGCCTCTAGCTCGTCACATGCCTATGGACTCCGATGCTACAAGTGCAAGCAACAAGGCCACCCTCCATGGGAATGTCCCAATCTCCTATGTGAGGTATGCAAGGCCAAGGGTCACATGGCATGGCAATGCACATCGACGAGCACCGACATGCTCCACTTCGACGAGCTACAAGTCCAAGCCACCAAGAATCCTACGGCGCCCACGCTTCAAGATGAAGACCTCAAAGGCCAACGCAAGGATGATGTGGATCCGAGCCTAGCTTTCCACGACACTACGGCGCCACCGATGGAGGACGACTTGGGAGGCGATGGAGTTGAGATGGTTGAGCATGGGAACTTCCCTTCAACCAAGGAGGCGCATGGAGATGAGAAAGTCGAGCCTACTCCTATATGCTTGATCGATGAGTTGGTACCAATCCCATGTGAGCATGAGAGCCACTTAGCCCACTTGAGTGAGAGTGATAGTGACTTGAGTGACTTCCACCCCATATGTGAGTTTGAGTGCTTCCATTTGGAGGACATGAATGATACACCAAGCGAGTTGAGAGAGGTAGACGATAGGTCCTTGGAGGACATCGCATTTGCTAACACATTAACCTCTCCCTCTATGGTGTCTTCTTATGTCGCACTAGGTTCCACGGAGGACGAGTTCCCGATCATGGAGACAATGTACGTGGTGCATGAAGATGATGATATCTCACCATGCTTGCTTCAAGATGCACATGTCGACCACATGGATCCTCCTACTTCCACAACACCTACTTCAAATGAGTCGGCCTACAAAGGTAACAATATAGGTGTTGATGATGCCATGATCCCACTAGTGGACATGATGACTTATGAGTGCATGCATGATCTTGATGATACATTTGCTACGTCACATGCTACTTTCACTTTCCCATGTGATGCTTTGCTTGATAACATTGTTGATCGTGTGGAATTGATTGATTGTGATACCATGACCATGCCATGCTATGAGAGTTTCAATTTTTCTACCATTGCTTGCAATATGTCGACCACTTGTTCTTTCCCATGTATTGCTTGCAATGATAATGACAAGGATGACATTAGCTTCCGCATGCTTTGCCCAAAATGCTTACACAATTCCATGATCCTTGCATCCAAGATTGTGAACAATTGCTCTTTCTTATGCTTGGTATGCAAGAATGCTTATTTCATTGTCCACGAGATGGCCCCCATAGCCTTCTCACTTTTTGATGATCATGAGTTACCACATGCCATGAATGCACCTTCTTGCCATTTGCACTATCGCCATGCATTCCATACTATGTTGATTGACACTAATGGTGATGTGCACAAGACATGGAACATCATGATGGATGATGTGTTCCTCTACCATGCACACACGCTTTTTGTTTTCTCTTTTGTGTGTATAGGTACCCGAATGACTACTTCCACCGCTACGGAGCATGAGCTCACGAAACGCGCAATTGAGAGCTACCCCAACAAGGAACTAACCCGCGGGAATCACACCAAAGGGTATGTTCCCACAAGCCTTCGCCCTCGTGTGTTTCCGACTTGCCTTGTCGAGTTTCCGGTTTGGTCCAACTCCTCGTCACCTCTTTTGCCTCTTATGCAACATATCTTGACACATCTTGTTGGCACAATGGTTGTTGTATGTCTTGATGATATCATCATACACTCCGAGATTCTCAAGGACCATGTCATACATGTGAGAGACACCTTATGCATCTTGTGTCACATGTCACACAAAAAGTTGCTCTTCTTTCGATTTCTCATTTCATCTTTGGCAATTGCAATGGATTCTTTCACACTTGAGGACACTCATACTCGGCTCAAGCCAACCATACTCTCCCAAGTTCGAAGTCTCCATCGCTTTGCCATTGCACATAACAATTTTGCCCCAAATTTTGCCGCCTACACTTGCCTTTTGTTTGTTCCACTTGTTTGGGACAATGCTACACCACACATTTTTGACACCTTACAAATCTTACATGAACAAATTTTTGCCCTACCACATTTTGGATACATCGACACTCTTTTGGTTCCCATTTTTGCCAAATGCCTCTTGGAGAAACGACTTGATGCTTCGTGTTTTATTGAGAGCCTTTTGTTCGCCGATCACAAATTTGGCATGCACACGCTTCCCATTCGCAAGGACCGCGACTTTATCCCTCCACCACCACATGGGAGAACCGTCAAGGACTACAACAAGGACGCCCATACCACGACGAGCATCCATAAGGATACAAGGGCAACGATACAAGTCCTTCAACAAGCTACAAGGCTCAACATCTACATCATCGTTGATGAGGAACAAGAGTCGAGGACGACTCTTCCCCAAGGGGGGGGGAGATGATGCGGGGTAGCCTTTGGACACCTACGCCTCAAGACCAACAAGTGCAGCCCCGACTATCATCGATGCTACACCATGTCCAAGGAGTCCCCCAAGTGGACCAACAACACAAACCCCCGCCATATATGTCAAGGTGAACTCCTTCCTCTCGACACTCGACCTCGTCAATACCTTGGATGGAATGCTACCACATGTCGGTGTGTTACATGTCATTAGGTACAAGAGTCATCGAGGAACCGGAGAGAAGGAACTCCCATGGTGCAAGGAAGAGAGAAGAAGAAGAAGGAAAGAAGATAAGAAGGAAGAGGAAGAAGAGGCGGGAGGAAGAGGCCCAGCCGGTCCAAAGGCCGGCCAACCGGGCCCCAGGCCAGCCAGGCCGGTCCCAGGGCCGGTCAGACCGGGCCCCAGACCGGATCCACCCCGGCGACAACCGGGCGTTGTACCGACGCCAACCCGAGGAACTTTTGCGAACTTCCCGGTTGGCGGCCGGTTGACCGGCCCTGGCACCAGGCCGTCCGGTCCCAGGCCCGGTTGGAACCCGGTTGACCGGATTTCACGGGACAGACTCGACCGGAAACGGCCCGAGTCGATCAACCGCGTACCTTTTCGACCCAAGTCGCCTTGTACCTCTATATAAGCACCTAGGTCACCCTCTTTACCCCTTAGACAAGATTTAGGCTTAGACATGGATTTGAGCTTTGTCTCCCTAGGGTTTCATCCCCTTTGTATCAAGGCTACCCTTGTTGGATGATTGGATTTGGTAAGTGAGATTCTAGTGCTACCCACTCTCTCTCCCACTCCTAGATTCATCTCCCTCATCAATCTCTCCGCTCGGAATTCTACCGCGCGTCTCTTCCGGGTTGATTCTATTGGCGTGGTCCATCGAGCCACGGGGGTAAGTATCGATTGTATCGGGTTGGTGTGTGTGTGCGTGAGTTCCTCGTGTTCATCGTGTTCTTCGCGCTCTCCCTCTCCTTCCCCTTTGGATTTCGGGTCAACCGCGAGATCGGGCCACACACGGGGTCTTAGACCTCATCAGAAGATGTGCTAGAAGATGATATTCTGAACAGAGCTGAGCATGTGTTTAAAACATGGAAAAAAATAACGCGCTATTCCAACGCTAATAGCACGCTATAGCATATCTGGAGAGCCGACGCTACGCTATTTCGGCGCTATAGCGCGCTATTCGCGCTAATAGCACGCTATAACATACTAATAGCGTATTTTTAGACCCATGCTATTTTGTTATAGCGCGCTATTTTTTGCCTTGGTTTAAAATGACAACACGTTCCCCTAATGGTCACATCAAAGAATTCACATATATTCCTGGCGGTATGTACGCTTTCCCATCAAAGTGTATATGCATATGTATATGTATTGCCTGCCCATCTGGAATCCTTTTAAAGTTGCTAATTGCAATTTACAGGACTAACTTTGCCAGGTGTGAATCCGCACATATGTTGGGGGTTGCACACACTATTAGGAAAAGGCTTATCTCTGGCGCACCAAAAAAGGCTACCGCCGGCGCACCAGCACGCGTCGGTGGGAACATGCCGGTGGTAACGTGTTATCGTCGACGCACCAGGTAACTCGATTTATCGTGCGGTGCACGGCCTAGTGCACATGAGATATATTTTCAAAATTAAAAATGAAGAAGAATCTAGATCTCGTCGTGATGTGTTCTTCACATTCTTCACAGTGGCCAGAGAGGGTTGAGGAGGTGGGTCACCAGTGAGCTTGAGGAGGTGGTCGTTGGAGGGTCGCCTGAGGGAGATACGGCAAGGTTGAGGAGGTGGTCATCGGAGGGAGGTCGTCGGTTTAGGGAGGTACTCACTGGAGGGAGGTCACCGGGTTGAGGAGGTGCTCGCCGGGTTGAGGAGGTGCTTTCCGGGTTGAGGAGGAGGAGGAGGATGACGAGAAGGGAAATAGGAGGAGGAGGATAAGGAGGAGGGAGAAGGTGAAGATGAGGAGGATGAGAGAAAATGAGAAATAAGAAGAGCCGATGGGCTAGTTTTGCATATATAGCAAAGGTTGCCGCCGGCACACTAAATATAGTGGTGCGCCAGCGGAATTTTTTTTATTTTTTCATCACAATGTAAAATCTGAAAAAACTCTGTGTTTCTTTTCGATTTTGAGAAATCTAAAAAGTCGCTAAACAGTCGTAGATCCATTTTGATATAAAAACGTTTTTCATCGGAGGTAGTATGCAACTAGAAATCCCGTTTTACAGAAATATGGCACCTTTTTGCATAATATATCAAAATTTATGTTTTTAAATTCTCATTAAAAATAGCTGACACATCTCGAAGGATTTTATATTTTGAAACTTACATCGTTTTATTTTATTTTTTCAAAAATTAAAAAGGAGATTGGAGGGGGTGTGGAGGGAAAATTGGAGTCTACTTACCGTCAGCGTGGTAATTAAATTACCACCGGCGCACCAATATGGTGGTGCGCCCGCGGTAAGGGGGACTCTGATTTTTGGGCTGGCCCGGACCTGGCTGACCCTTATCCTGGCGCGCAGTTTCTTCGCTGCGCTGGCGGTATTTTGGCACCACCGGCCCCCATAAAATAGGTGTCTATTGGCCTATATGATTTTTCCTAGTAATGACAAGGTTAGCCGGAGTTTGACAGAAACTAAATCCCAGGTCTAAGAGATACATGTTATATATTCATGGTAAATCAAGGGTTATTATCTTGGAGACCTTAGAATGCGATATGAAGTGTTATTCTGGCCACTTTGAATGTACTGAACTAACTTTTATGTGACCTTTTAGAATTTTTAGAGTGATCTTGTTGGTATGAATCAACCAAGTTACTAGATAAAACGTTTGTGTTTCGATCACGTAAAATTCGATAAGTATTTGAGTGTCGAATCCACGATTAGCTGAAGGTAAACTATCTATTATCTAAAGACATATAACCCACTTATATGGTCTTCTATACAAAGCTAGGAACTAAAATACTCTCTCCGGTCCGAAAAAAGTATCGGATGGCCAGCGCAATTAATGTTTTACAAATAAGCCCTTGCGAAATCTGAAAAAGCTATTCCTGCCGTGCACCTAGCTAGTCTCCGCATTTGCCGGATCGAGCTGATAGCTCGCCTCCACGTCTAGCCGGTCGGATCGAGTTGCAGGAGACTCGTATGGCGAGCTCGATCTGGGGTGAGCGTGCTTCCAACGATCATCTCGTCCAGCGTCTCCGTGAGACTCATGCCGATGGCGGACCGCCGGTACATCTAGAAGATGGTGGCCATGCCATTCATGCCCACGCTGTTGACTGGCGGTGCCTCTGTAGTTGTGGGAGAAGGATCCGGCGGGTCCATCCCCGCAACCACCGGATTTGGCGCGTCTGGTGTCGGAGCCACCGGATCAGGCCTCGCCGACACCGTATCCGACGATTCGTCGCCTGCTTGGACCAAGAGGTCAATCTTTTTTGTGGTGGGTGGCTCGCGCCAAGCTGATGGGAGGTGTAGTAGGGGAGCGACGTGAGGGAAGGTGGCGCGGCGAGGGAGGGAAGGTGGCGGGCGAGGGGAGTGCGGCGGCTACACGAGGTCGGCGTCGGCTCGAGGAGCGGGTGAGCCCTGGCCAGGGTTTCGTGCAAGTCGAGTACGGGGTGGACATGTGGTTGTCGCTCCTCACACGATAGAGGAGTGCGGGTTGACGAAGGAAAAAAGTTGAGGGTTCTTTCGCAAAGTTGTTTGTCCGACTCTTTTTCCGGACCGGGGGAGTAATAGTTTTTATTGATATTTCATTATTTTCTTATTATTTTAAGATCCTGTGTAGACAAGCATAAAAGGACGCGATAGCGCAGTGAAATACAAAAATTCTATTACTACTCAAAGATATCTTAGTAAAACAACGGTGTATAAACATGCTAAAATGCACTCATCAGTGAGCTACCACACATAGTAGAAAACATGGCCTAGAGCTTATTTTTATGTGTGTTGCATACAATAATTAATGCATAGTGCGTATATGCGCTTGACCAAGCGGCTAAGTCAGCGCAACATTCTTAACAGAAACACGTTTATGTTAACAAGCTAGCTTCATCTCAGATTACTCATAGTAGGAGTAATTTGAGTAGTAACACAGAACTACATGCAATACCAATTAAGCATTTCGATGACATGACATGTTATTAATTGAGGAAAGAGAGCATTGCGGTAACTAGCTATGTTATTATAACACCACATTTCTCAAGACAAAATGAGTCTATGGCTTTGCATGAACTACACATATGTTACTACTCCTACCCACTATAGAGGTGATAATATAGAGTAGTAACGTGTACATTTTACTACTCTATGTTACTTCTACTATGACTAGTCTTAGATGTACCTCCTCTGATCCCGTAAAAAAGAAGGGTTGTGCTACCCGGCGGTGCTGCAAATTTATCAATCCGTGCGGCAGTTTTGGTGGCGCCGGCCAACCGCTCATGCAACCCCGCGCGCACTGTATGCATGCAACTGACCAATACGCTGGCCTCACATATAGCCGCGAAAAGCACTGCTTTCATATATGCAAAATGTCAGCAGCTTGCAGAGAACGCGTGCACGTGAGAAAAGGCCCTCCGTTGCGTAGCTACCGGCTAGCTTAGTATTTTTTTTTTGCAGGGACTAGCGTAGTAAATAGCAGAAAAAGGTACACACAACAGTTGTAGTATTTGTACTACATTGTCACTGTTTTGTATATATTATTTAATAACAACTATCATATTAATTACATTTTGGCTGCCAGTCAAAAAATGAGTTCCTAGTTGCCAGGTTAATTTTACATAATTGCTATGCATGGTATCCAAGTTAATTACATTTGGTTTCCAGCCAAACTAGTGCCTAACTGCTTAATCCATAGGTTAATTTTATCTAATTG
Source organism: Lolium rigidum (assembly GCF_022539505.1). Classification (NCBI taxonomy): domain Eukaryota; kingdom Viridiplantae; phylum Streptophyta; class Magnoliopsida; order Poales; family Poaceae; genus Lolium; species Lolium rigidum. The sequence continues at coordinate 101,174,551 of NC_061511.1, forward strand.
CCAAATTTGCAATGCATGATTATCAAGTTAATTGCATTTATAGTTGCAAGCCAAAATTAGTGACCAACTGCCAGGTTAATTTCACATAGTGGCCAAATTTGCAATGCATGATTATCAAGTTAATTGCATTTCTGGTTTGCAAGCCAGAATTAGTGACTAACTGCCAGGTTAATTTCACACCCCGTTGGCCAAATTTGCAATGCATGATTATCAAGTTAATTGCATTTGTTGCGAGCCAAAATTAGTGACTAACTGCCAGGTTAATTTCACACGGTGGCCAAATTTGTAGTGCATGATTGCCAATTTAATTTGAGAAAAAGAGCAATGCATCACTGGTCCTCCACAAAAATCGAAACTGACAGTTCGCTGTCCTCGAGCTGCGACGACGAACATGGAGGAGGCGAGGCACCAAGAGGGCTCCACCGCCATCGACGAGTTGGAGGATGCACGGCGCAGCGAGGGCTTCACCAAGCCGCCGCTGACAAGGAAGCGGAAGTTGGAGGTGCGGCGCAGCGAGGCTCCACCGAACCACCTCCTAGCGCAGCATCGTCTCCGCCTGGGATGCACCGCCGACGAGCATACGATAGGGTGGCCGTTGTCGATGAGCACGAGCCACCTCTCCTCCTCTTCCTCCATCGCCGTAGGCGGCCTGGTGGAGCCCTCGCTGCGTCGCGCCTCCTCCTCGTTCGTCGGGTGCGGTGGAGCTCTCCTTGCTCGTCGACGGCGGCTCGAGGACGACAACCAGGTGGAGCCGTCCGTGCGCCGAGCCTCCTCCTGGCACGACGGCGGGGGCGGCTCGAGGACGATGATAGCTCGAGGACGACAACCTGGTGGAGCCGTCCATGCACCAGGCCTCCGCATGGCTCGACGGCGGCAGCTCGAGGACGACAACCTGGTGGAGCCGTCCGTGCGCCGGGCCTCCTCCTGGCTCGACAGCGTCGTTTTTCAATCTCCCCGGCGTGGAGCTCCTTGATCTGCCTCATGGCATGGCGCCCGCGGTGAGAGAGAAGGGGGATTGTGTGGTCACAACCTCACAGGATAAGGATAAGATGAAACAGCAGGAGGCCTGCAGGTGGGGTTGCGCGACGCGTTCTATACGGATGCGGTGACATTTCTCTAATCGTGATGAACCGCCGCACACGGGACCAAAACATGCGGCGCTTCTCCGTATATTTTCCCAAAAAAAGAATACTCACAATCTGTAATAAGTGAAAAAAATATAATAAATATCGAGGTTTAAATTAGAAAGAAAGATTACAAGTCCTAATGAGTAGAAAAACGATTAAGCTTGGCACCCACCGATTTCAATCGTAGCCTTTGCTCCACAAACCCATCTGGTATCTGCAGCGTATAAGGCTGGACTGACACTGACCGCCACATGCTCCCTTTCCCTTAACTAGTCGTTAGAGCCGACACGTAGGCTACACACCACGCCCCTGCGTCCCAACGTTCGGAAAACTGCCAGCAACGGTGGCCCTATGCCATGCTGTATACATCTCACTCTGAGCCTAGCCTTTCTGTCCTGGTTCGAACGTTAAGGCGGACACAAGGAATCAAACCCAACGGCTAGTAGAAAAAATTGGAACGATAAAAACAATTCAACCTCCAGCTGTCTTGCATATTACGAGAAACAAAGATATTGCCCGCGCGCCTATAAATACCTCATCCCCTCAGCCTTCCGCCTCACCACTCTCATCTTGCATCTCACTCACTCACGCCGACACACATTCTTCTCCTAGCACCACTCCACTCTCAGCGCGTCTTCGCCTTATCCAGCTCCACCTCTTAGCCTCATCTCCGCGCGTCTTCCCGAGCACCACCAGCCTAGCAGCAATGGCCCGTCTCGCCGCCGTCTCCGTGCTCGTTACCCTGCTCGCCGCTGCCGTTATGGTCACGGCGCAGGCACCGGCCGCGTCCCCGAAGATGGTCCCCATGCCCGCGCCGCCAACCAAGAAACCCACTCCAGCTCCGTCGCCATTGGCCTCCCCGCCGGCTCCATTTGCGGGGACACCAGCCTCCTCCCCCGAGCTGGCCTCGGGCCCCGCAGGCGCGGGCTTCGACGCGTTTTCCCCCGCAGCCGGCGGTCTCTTGACCCCGGCCACCGCCCCCGCTGCCTCGGAGAAGAGCGCCGCTGGTGCCGTCCACGCCGCGGCCAGCTTCGTCGCCGTCGCCGGCGCGCTGGTGGCTGCCGCTGTCCTGTTCTAGATGGCTAGCCTCTAGATGTAGCTTGCTTTTGTTGTCGCTGCTCTGCTCTTGCGCTGCTGGTGTTGATATTTTGTACTACTCTGTTCCATTTGAGATTCGTTAATTTAATTATTAATTCGATGCTAGCTGAGAAGTTTATGTATTGTGAATTTGAGCTGATTCGTTTTTCTATAACCAGATTGCGTTGCTATATATGTCTTCGTTCTGATTATACATCTCTTGCTGAAAAATCGACTAACCCACCACACCAGGAAAATTATTACAGGTTTAGATGAAATTTGGTTGTAGCTTCAAACATGAATTAATGAAGAATTTACACGCCCATGGACTCGTAAATAATCTGTTACCAGCACGCATTGTTGAATGAATCTGTACTTCCAAGGTACCGCATTTACTTCCGCTCACGCTTGGCATGGTCAACAATCGGTTCTATCATTGCCTTCACATCCTCTTCGATTTCATCCACCTGCGGTAGTAATTTGGTTGATAAAGAAGAATTCATGGTACTCGCACAGAAGTTCATGACACTGCTGACCCGAGCTGATAATGTCCGTTCATGCAGTATTCTGCCGTTGCTACGCTCACTACTCTTCCAACAAAGGGGAAAAAGACCGTTGCGTAAATAAGCTTGCAAGAAATGATTGCTCATGGGGACTACCTTGTGGATGATGTCTTGAGCAAGACGAGCCTCCTCGGCCACTTCCTTGGACGCGTGCTCAACGAGCACCGCCGCATGCCTCAGCCTTCCGTTCTCTGGCAGCTGCCCGGACACCTCCGCCGACACTTTCTCCGCTGCGACTGCCACATCCTCGAGCACCTCCGCTGCCGTCTCCGCCATGTCCTTCACCATTTCCACCTCACCTGAAAGAAAGCAAGCAACCCATCAATCTATCAATCGTGTATTGGCCATCCATTCACTCCATATTGCTTACTGCTGCTTAACTACTTACTTTGGATTCGCAGAAACGAAGCCCATTTCGAGTGCACGAACGGCGCCGTGGCAGCAACAACTGAACCAATCGCCAATCTTGCCCTGATAAAATGAAGAGACATAAACAGAGATAGTATTTTCAAGTGCAAAACCGCAATCCAACACCTACATCAACAGAAGTCACAGGAGTGACTCCACTCCACGTGGGCTGATCAATTACCAGGTAAAGAACGGCAGTGGAGCTCGATCTCCACCCTGCTGAGGTCGTCCCAGAGATGCTGGTCGTGCTGCGTCACCTGTGCTGATAATGCTGCTACTGCTGGAGCCCCTGGTTTCTCTGAACCGTGTCACAAAGTCCTCATTTGCTCCACGCCGCCGGCCGGAGGTTGCGAACGATCGCCGCGAGTCCAACACCGGGGCAAGCCGGAGATCGCCTCCGCCGTGGCGGCGGATCATCTGCCTGCCTCGGCAGAGCAACGCCAACGACCTGACGAGAGACGACGACATGTCCGCCGGCGATCTACGACGCTGAATGTTCGCTGCGCATCGAGCATTGCATATAAGTAGGCTGGGTGCAGTCTTTCTTTTTTCTGATATCGTTAGCTTGCAAGGCATGTCCAACCGAGCAGCGTGCACGGCAGCGGATGAACGCCTTCACATCACATGCATCGCTTGCAAGCGTCGTGTGACCGGTTAAGCTGCCCAAGCTAGCTCATTAATGGCTGCGCCGAAAGCTTCAAGGAATGGGCAAACACGACGGTGCCTAAACCGGAGCTAGGATTTCACACTTTTTTTTGGTAGATTACAGATTTCGCAACTTTTATTCATAAGCTTTCTTCGTGTCTTTCCAAACATTTATTTTGTGTGAGCTTGTTGCAAACTCGGTGTAACGCGATATTAGGTCTCCTTTTTTTCAAAATGGGGAAATATATTAGGTCTCTCTAATTCAAGGGCGTGCACATGTCTATGCCGATGGATTTTTCGTGATATCCATCATTTTTATAGCAGGATCTTTATGCCGATCTTTTCGGATGTGGGATTGGCAGTTTTCCAATAAGCTATCTAGGCATTCCGATACATTATAGGAGGCTCACTTTGTTGGAATGGAAAATAGCCGAGGAAATATTACAGAAACGGCTAAGTAGTTGGAAAGGAAAATTGCTATCCATAGGTAGAAGATTAATTCTCATAAACTCGGTACTCATGAACATGGTATTGTATATGATTTCTTTCTTCCAATAGTCTTGGATAGATTATTTCCGGTCCAGATTCTTTTGGCAGGGAGATAGTGCGAAGAAAAAATACCGGTTGACCAAATGGAGTATTCTTTGTCGCCCCAAAGATCAAGGTGGAGAACCAGGCCATGCTAGAAAAATGTTTGGCCAGGTTGTTAACTGAGGATGGCGTATGGAATTTTTTTTTTGCAAAGAAAGTATATCGGCTCAAAAGCGGTCTCTCGGTTTAATTGGAAATCTGGAGATTCTCATTTTTGGGCCGGCGTCATGGCAACTAAAAAATACTTTTTCCCACATAGCTCTTTCTCCATTAGGGATGGATCCGAGATTAAGTTTTGGGAGGACAAATGGTTGGGAACAACCACACTTCGAGAATAATATCCAGCTTTGTATAATATTGTACGTCATAAAGGTGATACGTTACGCAAGGTGATGAAAACAACCCCACCTTCTATGACATTTAGGCGAGATCTTATTGGACCACGGTTGACTTCTTGTAATGAACTTCTAAACATATTAGCTTCAGTCCATTTGGTACATGGGCCCGATGAATTTCGCTGGGAACTTACCAAGAATGGTGACGCGGTAGAACAATATGTACTTAATCAAGAGGATCCATTTCGTAATGAAGAAAGAGAGGCACTAGAACAAATTTTATCTCAACAACCACCACAATTGCAATTGCATATTCCACCTCATAATCTAGGAGTTTTACCACCACCTAAAGAGGATCCTAGCTTTTAATTAAAACCTATTCCTGAAGACATGAAATAGGCATTCCTTAATGATAAAAATATATATCATGCTATTATTAGTGCTAATCTTTCAGGAGATGAAGAAACAAAATTATTTGAAGTATTGCGTGCTCATAGGCTGGCTATTGGATTAAAGGTATAAGTCCAACTTTATGCATGCATAAGATTAATTTGGAAGAAGATGCAAATCCCGTTGTTGATTACCAACGCCGTCTTCATCCAAAAGTGAAATAAGTGATGAAAAGAGGTAATTAAAATCATTGAAGACGGTATTATTTATCCTATAGCTGACAGTAAATGGGTAAGTCATGTTCAGTGTGTGCCTAAGAAAGCTGGAATCACTGTGGTTCTGAATGAAGAAAATGAACGTGTAGCTCAGCATACTATTACTGGTTATAGAATGTTCATTGATTTTAGAAAATTAAATAAAGTTACTCGTAAATATCATTATCCTTTGCCATTTATTGATCAAATGCTAGAAAGATTATCTAGGCATTCATATTTTTGCTATCTTGATGGTTATTCTGGTTTCTCTCAAATTCATGTGCACAAAGATGATCAAGAAAAGACTACTTCTACTTGTCCCTTTGGTATTTTTGCTTATAGTAGAATGTCATTTGGTTTATGCAATGCTAGCTCCTGCTACTTTTCAAAGAAGCATGAATGATATATTTGTAGATTATATTGAAAAGATTATGGAAATATTTATGAATGATTTATCTGTGTATGGTACCTCTTTCGATAATTGGGAAAAGTGCCATTTTATGGTGATAGAAGTGGACCGCGTGAAGATTGAAGCTATAGAGAAGCTACCATACCCGCGGGATATTAAAGGTATAAGAAGTTTTCTTGGACATGTTGGTTTTATAGAAGATTTATTAAAGACTTTTCTAAAATATTAAATCCTCTTACTAATCTTTTGCAAAAGGATGTTCCATTCTCTTTTAATGATGGTTGTGTGGAGTCTTTTTAATGTTTTAAAGAATGCTTTGATAAGTGCTCCTATAATTCAACCGCCTAATTGAAATTTACCTTTCGAGATTATGTGTGATGCAAGTGATTATGCAGCAGGTGCTGTGTTAGGACAAAGAGTTGACAAGAAGTTTAATGTTATATATTATGCTAGTAAAACTCTTGATGATGCCCAAAGAAACTATGCTACTACTGAAATAGAATTCTTGGTTGTGATATTTGCATGTGATAAGTTTATATCTTTTTTCGAGAAAACGGAAAGGACCTTTGCGCTTCATTTCATTGAAAAGATAGAATAAGGTTTACAACCTCCTAGGAGGTGAGATACATTGTTTGGTACACAAAATCAGTGCACATCCGTGGATGGCAGTACTACTCGTAGCCCTTTTGCTCCAGCCTTTGCCCATGAAATGACCTCTTCTTTGATGTTGGAGAGCAGGAGTGGGATGGATGGCTGGGCACCCTCAAAAACACACGAGTTTCTGTGCTTCCATGTCATCCAGGGGATAAGAAGAGTAGCAGAAGCGAGACCCTTGCGAAGCGGCTTGGGAGTGTCCAGTTTGGCCTGTCGCCACCACTCCATGATAGAGTGTTCGCGGTCAGGGGCAGCTGCCATCATTCTTAGCCATGCCAGGATCTCATGCCACACCTGCCGAGTAAAGGGACACTCCAGCATCAGATGGTGCATAGATTCCGGTGCCTGGTCGCAGAGCAGACATCTGGGATGGTGAGGAAGTCCATGTCTAGCAAGGCGCTCTGCGGTCCAACACCTGTCCTGGTTAGCCAGCCAATGGAAGAACTTCACTTTCGGCGGCGCCCATGTTCTCCAGATGAGCTTCCATGAGTAACAAGTTGTTGATCCGTGGAAGGTGGCTAGGTAGCATGAGCTAGCAGTGTAGATTCCAGAAGATGTCCATTTCCAAAGTAGCGTGTTGCTAAGTGTGGTGGCATGGACTAGGTGCCATAGCTGAAGGTATTGCCCGATCTCATGAACTCCAAGGACACCTTGGATATCTCTGGCCCAACTGTTCCCATGGAGCCCATCTGCCACAGTCCTTATTTTGCGCCGGCTTCTAGGAATTCAGTTGTACAACAGAGGTGCAATCTCTTTGACGGCCTTGCCATTGACCCAACGATCCTCCCAGAACAATGCCCTTTGTCCATTGCCAATGCACATGGTTGTGGAGGCAAAGAAAAGTGCTCACTCCATGTCCGAGAACTGTAGGTCCAGGCTGCTCCAAGCACGGTTGTCGTCGGTGCGAGATAGCCATAGCCATCGTAGCCGCAGGGAGAGGCCGGCGCGCTCAATGTCTTGGACGCCCAGGCCACCATAAGCAATGGGCCAGCACACGCGGTTCCAATTGACGTGGCTTATTAGATGGGTTTTATTGCTTCAAGAATTCGATTTGCATATTGTTGATAGGAAATGTGAGGATAATCCTGATTATTTATCTAGAATGGAAAATATATACCTACAAACCCCACTCCTATTAATGATATCTTTGCTAATGAACAACTTGCAAACACTAATATGTCAAGTGCTAGAATACCTTCTCCATGGTTTGTTGATTATGCTAATTTTATTGTTGGAAAAGTTATACCACCTCACTTTACTTATCAACAAAGAAAGAAATTCTTTTATGATCTTAGACATTATTTCTAGGATGATCCATTTCTTTATAAGAAGAGTGTAGATGGTATTATTAGACGTTGTGTACCTAAGTTTGAACAACAAAGTATTATTAAAGATTTCCATGATAGTCCTTATGGAGGCCACCATGCGGGAGACCGCATAGCTGCAAAGGTATTACAATCTGGTCTTTGTTGGCCTACTTTATTTAAAGATTGTGCTACTTATGTTAAAACTTGTGGTAAATATCAACGTGTGGGAAACATTGGTAAAAGAAATAAAATTCCTATGAATTATTCACTGCTTCTTGAACCATTTGATGTCTGGAGATTTGACTTTGTGGGACCATTCCCTGCATCCACATCAAAGCATACTCACATTTTGGTTCCAGTGGACTATGTTACTGAATGGGTGGAAGCAATTGCTACAAAAAGTGCTAACCATGGTACTGCAATGAAGATGTTAAAGGACATAACGACTAGTTTGAGGGGGTAGGTGCTGAGTTGTTTCATGATTTTTCTCCATGCATTGTCTTCATGTATCCAATAACATAACAAGTATTGCTCCCAAGTGCATATCTGTGTATAGATATTTGCTGGAGGAGTCTCTTTATGGACAAGGGGGCAATGCCCCCCGACCCCCCTACTCTAGAATATTTCATGCATGTGTTCCTAAATTAAAGGCATTAACAACTTACATGGCACTCTCAACAGCGTCCATCAAGTTCCACCACTATCGATAGTAAAGAAATTTCCTCTTGTGCAACAATGCTCTTCTTCTTCACACCACTTTCTAGGTTACGCTTCATAGGAGAGCTCCTAGATGAGAAACAATAAGTGAATCAACCAATGTTTTGAATAGAGAATAAGCAGGGTACCATTTCCCGAAAAGTGTTGAATTCTATGCTAATGTAACAAATTCATTTGGTAATCATGTCTTATGCATTGTTTTTTTTCTATTTATTGTAATCATTTGTTAGAGCGTTTATTTCAGCACTACATGTGCTTAAAAGAAATAAACCTACAAAAATATGAAGCACTATAAGAATACAAGTTATGTGAGTTCATAATGCTAGGAACTAATTTCCCATGATTATTTGTAAATTTCCTAAATTTATATGGTTATTTTTGTAGTTATTAAAATCTTTGGGGTTTCATACAAACTTTATTGGACAAAATAAGTTAACAGATTTATATAGCCAATCTTGAGGGGCAAAATAACTTAAAGATAAAAGCAAAATTTCAATTTAACCAATTTTAAGGGATGAAAGACAATAGAAGCTTGCCTCTGTTTCAAATTAATTAAGAAGTACTACTAAAATAATACTCTAAATGTGAGGAATGGAGGTAGATGTGTTTTATCCAAGACTTGAGAACTTTAGGGGCTAATGTAAACTCCAGGCACACCACAAAATGTGTACGATTTGGATAAAATGTGTATGTTTGGAATGTACCCAGGCACTTGTTCCATGATACCCCAGCCCCTCCCCATCCCCCCGACCACCCTCCCCCACTACCCCAAATTGCTCATACACTTTGTTAGCTTTTTTCCATTTTCATTTTTGTCATATTTGGCGTACTTCATCTACTCCCTCCGTTCCATAAAAAGCTTTTCAACTTTTTCTAGATATTAATGTATCTATAACTAAAATACTAAAATATGTCTATATACATCCGAATCTAGAAAAGGTTGAGAAGAGTTTTTAGGAAGGAGGGAGTACTAAACATATTTTAACGCAAAAATTAACGAGACAAAAATTCAAACATGAAAATAACACAATTCACATAGAGTTAAAACTAAAATTTGGAGAATCCTAAAAAAACGATAAAATTTCCACCATAACACATGAACATGAGAATATTTGAACTTAGTCGGTGCATGCTCGGGATCGACCAAAGGTCCCATGAATTCCAAATTATGTACTTGATCATCACACTTATCAGCCACAATAACGTTGTGCATGAAAACACAGGCAACCATGACCTCCCACATTTGGTTGACATCTCACATTCTAGAAGGGTGGCGAACTATACCCCAACGAGCTTGGAGCATGCCAAATGCTCGTCCACATCCTTCCTCGTACTCTCTTGTTATTGTGAAAAGAGAAGTTTTTCTTAACTTGGGGTTTGGAGATTGTATTCACAAATGTCGGCCACTAAGGATAGATATCATCAACTAGGTAGGATACTACTTGTATTGGTGTCCACTCATCACAAAGTTGCACACCAAAGCGTTGCCTTACGAAGCA
>NC_061511.1:101184626-101378316 GCF_022539505.1 Lolium rigidum
TAGAATAATCCATTCTTATATAAGAGAGATCAATTATGGTGTTACACCCAAGTTAATTGAGGCAACACTTGGATTTGAGGGAAAGAACTATCCATATACCCAGATGATTATATCATCATTCCCTGGAAAGAACCCTAAGAATTATCTCAGGCAATCTCCTGGGATATAAACTATTGAGGCCACCATAATAGCTCATCCTAGAAAATAAAATAGAAGTGCTATACCTTAGTTCATCAAGACAATGCTTGATCATGGAACTGAGAAACCTAATTCATGAGAGATACCTTAGGAAGCCAAACCTTGAGCATTATTAATTAAGTGATGATCATAAACCCTAAGAACTTGAGGCATGGAGAATAAACCCTAATAGGATAATTAGATCTCATTCACCACATGAAATCATAGGGAGGAAACTAGTAGTCAACCCTAGGCTTATATTACAACCCTAACTTGTGATTCAATTGGTGATCATAAGTAGAATTCTACCATATCTAAATTCCACATATTCTTCATTTAAGAAACCTAAGAAAACCTTAGAGTTAAACACTATAATTCATATGGTGGGAAACCATCAAACCATATGACCAAAGTTAACTATGAAAAAGGAACTTTACCACTGGAGTTAATTAAATGATAAGTTGGGAGTAATAAAAGAAGTTAATTGGTAGAAGATAAAACCAATTCTCAAATCTTTAGTAATTAGAGAAGCACATAAGATATGAAGCAACTAACCATATTACCTTGGTTAGGGGAGATTAAACCCTAGCATGCAATATGGTGTCATCTCATCTCTACAACCTCGAATTAAACCTCAACCCTAGTTTATGTATCACTATGGTGATCATAATATGAACCTAGGCCATAATTGAAATTCAAACCAATTGACATTAGGAGAATATTATTAGAACCCTAGTATGGCATAGTAATAAAATCTTATGCTTCATCTATTAAACTTGAGGAAAACCTTGTGATACATCTTATAATTAAAACCATCAATGTGATTATCAACCACTTACCTATATCATTGTGACCCAATCTTGAGGAGAGTAATATTTCCTCTAGGTATTTCAAAGGATTAAGAGACCATAACACTAATGTTAGTTTCAATATGGGTTATCATCAAACCTACAAAACATTAATAAAATTGTTGCTCACATGAAATAGTATGCAAGTGACCAATTCCTCAAATAGAAACTAAGCCCTATGATGAATCTCTGAAATACTTTGGGTTGAAAGCATCAACCATAATCATTCAAAATAAAATTTATACACAAGATAAGAGAAGTTAAAATAGTGCAAACAAAATCATGCTTAATTAAAATCTACAATAAAGCTCACTTATGTCAAATGGTTATTCCAGAATAACTCATAAATACAATGGCCCTTTAGTTAGTCATAAAATGTTCAAAGTATAAATTACATGCAGGTTATAAAAATAATTTGAATTGGATTTAAAACATAATACAAAATAGAAAAGGAAAACAGGAAATAAAAATAATAAGAAAGAAAAAGGAAACAGGAAAAAAAAATGGAAGGGAGGCTCACCTGGACTTCCCTTACCACGCCTGCAGCCCACCGAGCAGCCCAAGGCCCAGCCCAAACCACAGCCCAACACTGGCCCGTATCCCTTCGCTTCAGATAAACACGAAGGGGACGAGAGCGTCTTCGTCTCCTTCGTCTCTGCCTCGCTTGCACGCACGGGAGAGAGACACCGCGACGGTGTGGCCACGTCCCGCGACCGCCGCCGCCGTTATTGATCGCCAGGCACACGCCGGAGACCCTATAAAGCGCCACGGAAGCCTCCATTTTCCCTCTCTCTCGCTCCATTCCCTCTCTCGTGCTGAAACCCTAGCTCGCCGGCCTCCGCTCACCGCCGGCGATTGTGGCATCCCCAAGCCCCGCCGAGGATACTCCGATCACCGCCATCTTCTCCTTGTTCTTCTCGTCAACGCGTGCGAGCCGGGAGGCCCTGGATATGGCGAATTTGACAATCTTCCCCGACCACCGTCGCCATGGCCATGGATGATATCGCCACCGTCCGAGCTCCATCGGCCTCTCCATCAAGCTCTTCGGACTTGCGGTGAGCTCTCGCATCTCGCAGGTGCCCCGGCCTGCTCAATCATGCCCTGTAGCGCCGCCTCGCCGTCGTTCACCGTCCGCCGCCGCTCAGGCTTGCCGCCGGCAAGGCTCCGGCAACCAATAGGGAGCGGCGCAGCCACCTTCTGGCTCAGCACAGCGCCGCGCGTCTCCCCCGCTGCTCAGGATGGGCGCGGGAGTCCCGAATCGGCGTCGCCGCCGGCAACTGGCCGTCGGCCGGCCACTTCCCTGCCACATCGGCGCCACAGTGGCGGCTGACGTGGGCTCTGGCCCACTGGTCAGTGCCTCTGCGGGTAGACTAGCCTAGTGCGTTTAGTATTTCCTTTTCGTTTTATTTAAAAATTTCATAATCTCTCGCAGATTCAAATAAATTTAGAAAATCCAAATTAAGTCAGAAAAATATAAATAAGATCTTAAAATTCTTATAAAAGAAAACTCTATTTAATAAAAATATAAAATGAAATTTTTATTTTTAATAAAAATTTAATTGTTTAATACTTGTGATTTAAACTTTTAATTTTACTTCTAAATTCAATTAAAATTCAATAATTAGGAAAACTTCATAAAATAAGTCAAAACCAGTAATTAAATAAGGAAAACATTAAAATTAATTTTCCTTTATCATTAACTCATTAAATCCTTATTATGAGGATTTAAAACCCCAAGTAATAAATACCTTAATTATTAATTGTGTAAAATAATAAAATATCAAATCCAGTATTATTTTTCTTTCAAAATTATTAATAACTTCACCTTTATTAATGAAGTTATTAATCCTATAATTATAGGGTAATTAGGAAACCCTAGATCAATTATAAACAAAGTGATAACCTCAGCATTTCATGTGATCCCTAAAACCCTAATATCATTAGGAACCCTAGCTCCATTATTACATGGAAACCCTAGTTTGCTTCTAACCTAAACCCTAGGTTAGCACATGTGATCATGGTACCTTCTTTCAAATCATAGAACCATAGTAGCAACTAAACACTAGTCTTGGTCACATAAAATATAGTTGACCATCACTAATATATGGGTATCCCATATATTCATCTTCCTCAGACCTAAATAATCAGGTAGGGTCAACCAAATGTAAACCCTAAATCCTATTACCAAAACCATCATCCTTATTTATCCCTAATTAGCATCACACCATTGTGATGAACCCTAATAGCAACCATACCTGCTATTTTACATTACATCACCCTGTTCCACTAAACCCTACTAGTGTGAGATACTCATGAACCATCCTATTTAGGAACAAACCAATCTCTACTTAGAGATCCATTAACTAATACAAAACAACCTCAACCTTAATTGTTATACTTCTTATTATTTAAGAAGTATGTTCTTCAAAGGTTATTCTTTTGAAGTAAATACAGAATCATCATCAACCCTGCTTATAAGGACCTATAAACCTAGCTAGCTATCACCAGCAAGATGAATCCACCTTGATAGCAACCATGTATAAACAATTGTTTAGGATGCCTAGGCTTAACTCAAACTTACAAGCCCTAAGTGTTGATTAATCCAACTAGGTTGTAATCCATCTACTACCTACTCCAGAAACCAATTAGAACCATAGTAAACCATAAAACTCCACAACCCTGATTATTATACTTGCTCTTTGTTAAAGAGCATGTTCTTCAAAAGTTATTCTTTCGAAGTATATAATAATCAATCATTAACCATGACATATAGTACTAAAACTAACCACTATTCAGTACCTGTTAGGATTACACCAAACCTTATTGTTGTGTGCTATTATTGTTGTTAATATGATTTATTACAGCACCTGCTTATGATAACAAGCAACCAATTCTTAATAAGAACCTTGTATGTGAATCACTCTAAAAGTGCAACACACCCTAAACCAATCATTACCACTCACTAATCCTAAATCATCGGGGTTAGGTCACGCTTAGAGCGATTGCATCTCATTCTTATGCATTATTGCATCCTTGCCAATCTTTTAAACATCGTCCTTACTGGACGATGATGCTATTTCAGAATTTGGAGTTATTACGCATCGAAGACCTTGTCTGCATAATCTTGCAGCCAAGAAAGGCAAGTTCATCACTTGCTCATGTCATTTGATTATTTCTATCAAATTACTTGCAAAGTACTATGATTATCACTATTGCATAAAAATCAAAACCACTACTTTCATAACTATGAATATGACTATGTGGTGGGCAATGGAACCATGGATTGTGTTGATATGGTGGAGGTTCCATTGCACGGGTTTATATCCATCTAGGATTAAACAACAAATGTCGCCGATGATTCTTGTGCCGTAATACCCGTGTTAACCATAAGATCCGGAGTGGGACGGAGTAGTCAAAAGTGTTTCCACCTCTCGTTCATCAACGGATGCGCTTTACCGTAGTACACTTGTAATCCAAGGGGGCAAGCCGGGTGAGGCTGGGGAGTCCTAAGTCCCCACGGCATAGTCCGTAGTACACTTGTCGCCCGAAGGAGCAAGATGGTGAGGCCGGGGAGTCCTAAGTCCCCACGGTATTGCGGTCTATGAGGGATTGTAAGGTGTCCGGAACGGTCTATCCATGATGATAGGGGAAGGCATATGAATGCCCGGAACGGTCTCATCATGGATATAGGGGAGGACAATCTTACAAAAGGGTGGGTGTTCGAGGTAGCGGAGGAACATGATTGGCTAGACCTTATACCGGGCCTCACACCATAGGAAGTGTGGACGGGGAATATGCCCGGTTGGCACCAAGGTTAAGATCTCTTATGGGTAAAGCAACACACCTCTGCAGAGTGTAAAGAACCGTGACTCGTCACTCCCCGTTCCGGGATATGGAACTGCGAACGCGGCCGGAAAGGAGCTCCATGAAGTTCTAGTAAACCGGTGAAGGCCGACGGACATAGTTCTTCTGAATAAAAGCAACCTTTTTAAGAAATGGTTATGAAAACCTGCATTGGTATTAGACTTTCTGGTCTAATGCTGTAGCTAGTGCATTAAACACCTCTTTCCTATAATGAACTTGTTGAGTACGCTCGTACTCATCCCACTCTTAAATCCCCTGCTTAGATATGGAGGCATTGAAGGAGGATCTACAGTGCAACTCGAAGACCGAGGAGTCAACAACTACTTCAAGGGACAGGAACCTATTAGAAGAGTCAGATACCACATCCAACAAGGAGAAACCTAGATTAGCAATAGAAAGGAACTAGCTTCCTAAACTTAGCTCCTATTTAGCTAGAGTCTATTCATAGCCTCTGTAGCTAGTTAAATACTCTACAAGTAGAGTTCGTGTTAGGACTAGACCACGAGTTGTTCTTCTGGAGTTTATTTGCAGTTTACCTCATTGTAAAGTAGGAGGCTGTGATGATCTTATGTAACAGAGTCTGTGTTGTAATTCTATAGACATGCCTTGGACCCGCATATGTTTCTGTTGTACCACTCGAGCGATATAAAACTAGTGGAACGGTGTTTCATTGGTGTTATATCGGACTTGCATACTACACCATGCAAGTGGTATGCCGGGTCACCACAGCTTGGTATCGTAGCAAATGCTTTGACCTTAGGATTAAAACCCTTTAAAGGAGACCTATAGGATTGGTAGTGTCTATAGGAAGTTGTCTTAGTTAAACCAAATACTTCTTATGACTTGAGATGGATATTCACTTGAGAATAATCCTGACACACTTGAGTCAACATTTCTTACCTAACTTACCAAGATAAAGTAAAGTTAGTCAGCTAATCCCAAACATGTAGTACCTCATGAAGTCCTTAAAATAATAGATGAGTAGACCCCAGTTGGTATACAATACATTGTAGTCCAAAGAGAGGATACAACCTTAATGAAGATATCCTATTGGAAGATGTGTACCAACACATTTATGATTAAATAAAATTATCCAGAACTGTAATAGGAGTTATGTCAAAAGATGAAGATAATTAAGTTATCCTCATAGAAGATGTAGACCAAGATAAGTAATGAGTAAGTAAATTATACAAACTTGTGAAACAATGGATAGTAAGTAATAACTATGAGTCATATGAAGTAGTATAGACCATGATGAGTCAATCATGGGAGGTAAGGAAGAGTGATAAGAATAATAAATGTCTACTTACATAGTAGAGTTGCTAATCATATACGATTCATCTGAGAATCATTATGTGATGGAATAGAACATCATAAATATTTAGGAGGGGGACAATAAGAAGCCAAGTGCTAAACAATAGTACAAGAATTGTGTTCCCAACACTATGGGAAGTGTGCCAAGCACATCATGACCATAGTCTTATGATAGAAATACTTGCAAATATAACAATTATATTTCCATAGTTATGTGTTTAGAGTAGCAATTTTAGAACCTAGACATATCATGTGGGATAGTCCTCAACAAAAATGGAAGATAAGTAGTACTTCCAAAGAAAATTAGGTTAATCACAACTATCCCAGACCACTTTGTTTCAAGTTTATCTTATTGCAATTGTGCAATTAAGATAAATGTTGAGACAAATAATAGAAATCCACATATTCGTGCTAAGTATCACGATATAAACCTAAATTATGTGGTGTTTTATACTACACATCAGAGCCTGATGTTTAGAGATGTCTTACTCAACAATCATATTCAGGCTTATGATGATGTGTATTATAAGCACAAAGCTGAATCTTCTTGGATTTTATTGGATTTTCATTGTTTGACTAGATCCATACATGAAGTTTGACTTTGGTATGCAAATGCATGTTGCAATATCAAGTCCTTACTTGATGCTATAGATCTAGAGGGTAATAGTATTCGTGTGAGGAAGTGACGAATTCTGTATATTTTGAAGACAAGATGAAGGTTCATCAGATAAAGGAAACAAAGTTGTGGGAAGCAACCACAATACTCTGAAGGAAGTGCCAATCAACATTCATGCTTTACCTCAACAGAGGAGTACTTTAGTACATGAGAAGCATGAAGGTAAGAAATATGGTGATTATGGTGAAGCTGAAGCAGATCCATAATCAGCATGGAAGAGGGAATGCATGGGAAATCACTTAGGATACTATAATCATAGTGTCAGCTAGTGGTTTTCTTGCAAAATAAACCCTGAATGAAAGAAGGTGATATATGAAATCATAGCAGACATGAGAAGACCATAGTCGATATCAGAAGACCACAATTGGTATAATATCAATACTGCGAGATAAATTAGTAGATGTCTCGTTCAGTTGATCAGAACCTATAATAGAATCCATTTTTAGATATCAAGTAGCCACAGTTGGTATAATAACCACAGCTGGTATCAGTGGGTATTACGAGTAGTTCACGATTTAATTATTTATATCAAAAGTTTGTGAACAAATAAAACTCTTGTCAGCCAAATAGCTAGATCTACAAACATTTAGTCGAAGGATTCACATTGGATGTCCACAATTGAGTGGATATACCACAAGGATTCTTCACAAGACCTTAGATGAATATAAACCACAAGCTACACCTAGACTAATATTCTAACCATCAATCCAATGGTTGGAATAAAAAGGAGTCAAAGAACATAAGTAAACTCTAAGGGGTAGAGTAAAGATTGAGTTGGATGTACAATGACTCAATACTTTGAGCAAGATAGATGATGAAGGTCTGAACTGAAAGGAAGTTCAATCTTATTTTCATAAGATTGTTGAACACTACTTTCAGAAGTATGTCAGACCAGAATCCGAGGTTCACACCTCGAGGAAGTAAGAAGTGGACTATAACTTGAGTAAGTGAGTAAATTCACTCAACAGTTCGATAGCTCAAGTAATCTGAGGTTAATGAAGTTGGATGAAGGAAATACTATAGACCAAATACAGCTCAGAAAGGCCAAAGACCGAAGAAGATAGAACATACCAACATCAAAAACTAATAGAATGATTCCTTTCATGGAACCTAAATAACCCAAAATAGTTATAGGTATCAACTATAAACCATGATTGGATGGACTAAATGAGTCTAATCCATTCTTAGGAAAATAAACCATCATGACCATTTCCATGGTCAGTACCTTACTTAGTACCATTATTGCAGTTTTGGTACTAAGGTAAAACAAAGACCTATCTTATCAAAGAGGAGATTGTTATCCAATTAGTCCTAAATAAAGACTGCCAGGACAAGAAGAAGTCACAATCATTGAATATTCAATGAGAAAAGAAACAAGCTTATAATATTGGAGGAAATCATGGAAGTAATGGAAGTAATAGTTGTTTGATGTCAAACAGTAATGGATTCCAGGAAGAATCTGGACAAGGGATATATACAATTATATCCAGTGAGAATACCACGGAGTTCGAGAAAAGTCGTAGTCTGCACAAGTCAGATCCATACTTCGGAAACGTGAGAGAGATCAAACTTCGAGGACGAAGTTTAGTTTAAGGGGTAGAGACTGTAATATCCCAGGTAATGGGGTTACAAAAATAGAGGAAACAGATGTGTGCATTGCATTCATGCATAGAAAATCCGGGGAATTTTCGCGCTTTAAAGTAAAACAGTCACGATGAATCGAAGTTTCACTTGACCTTGGTGGAATTGAAGTAGCTCATCAAGTCAAGCGCTATAAACCTCAATGTGACTTTGCTAAAACCTTGTTTTGGGTAGAGATGATTTGATCTAAGGGGTTAGATCAAATGGAACTAAAAATCAACACAACAACACTTTACTCAATGATCAATTGCTTGATCTTATTAAAGATCATAACATGGTAATCTTTGCCATAACATATGAACATCTATTTAACTATAAATCAAGTAACAATAAAATGGAGAACTATTCTAGACTTATCTCTTCCATGTCTTAAACTAATCCATGATCCTACCATGAACCTCATGGTATTTATTCTACTTTAAACTTGGAAGCAAGACAAGGAGTTCCAACTAAGAAATATATATATATTCTTCTCTATTCCAAATAGTTAAGAATCAAACCTAGAGAGGTGAGAGATCTATTATAATTATTAGAGAAGCATCAACAAACTTTAAGTTAAACCTTGGATATGCATCCAAGTATTCCAATCATCATCTTTAAGAGAAACCCCAGGATATTATTCAAAACCTTCCCTAGAGAGAGAACCCATTCATATTAAACATAGATATTGATGATCACATCAATCCCTATGGAGTCTAACTTTAAGTTAGTACTAAAGTCCTTTCCAAAATGAGAGAGCAATCATACAAAACATAGCTTTATCTATTTAAGAATAAAAGACAACCATTGAACTAGAGTATTAGGAGTACACCATAACCTAGAATAATCCATTCTTATATAAGAGAGATCAATTATGGTGTTACACCCAAGTTAATTGAGGCAACACTTGGATTTGAGGGAAAGAACTATCCATATACCCAGATGATTATATCATCATTCCCTGGAAAGAACCCTAAGAATTATCTCAGTGCAATCTCCTGGGATATAAACTATTGAGGCCACCATAATAGCTCATCCTAGAAAATAAAATAGAAGTGCTATACCTTAGTTCATCAAGACAATGCTTGATCATGGAACTGAGAAACCTAATTCATGAGAGATACCTTAGGAAGCCAAACCTTGAGCATTATTAATTAAGTGATGATCATAAACCCTAAGAACTTGAGGCATGGAGAATAAACCCTAATAGGATAATTAGATCTCATTCACCACATGAAATCATAGGGAGGAAACTAGTAGTCAACCCTAGGCTTATATTACAACCCTAACTTGTGATTCAATTGGTGATCATAAGTAGAATTCTACCATATCTAAATTCCACATATTCTCCATTTAAGAAACCTAAGAAAACCTTAGAGTTAAACACTATAATTCATATGGTGGGAAACCATCAAACCATATGACCAAAGTTAACTATAAAAAAGGAACTTTACCACTGGAGTTAATTAAATGATAAGTTGGGAGTAATAAAAGAAGTTAATTGGTAGAAGATAAAACCAATTCTCAAATCTTTAGTAATTAGAGAAGCACATAAGATATGAAGCAACTAACCATATTACCTTGGTTAGGGGAGATTAAACCCTATCATGCAATATGGTGTCATCTCATCTCTACAACCTCGAATTAAACCTCAACCCTAGTTTATGTATCACTATGGTGATCATAATATGAACCTAGGCCATAATTGAAATTCAAACCAATTGACATTAGGAGAATATTATTAGAACCCTAGTATGGCATAGTAATAAAATCTTATGCTTCATCTATTAAACTTGAGGAAAACCTTGTGATACATCTTATAATTAAAACCATCAATGTGATTATCAACCACTTACCTATATCATTGTGACCCAATCTTGAGGAGAGTAATATTTCCTCTAGGTATTTCAAAGGATTAAGAGACCATAACACTAATGTTAGTTTCAATATGGGTTATCATCAAACCTACAAAACATTAATAAAATTGTTGCTCACATGAAATAGTATGCAAGTGACCAATTCCTCAAATAGAAACTAAGCCCTATGATGAATCTCTGAAATACTTTGGGTTGAAAGCATCAACCATAATCATTCAAAATAAAATTGATACACAAGATAAGAGAAGTTAAAATAGTGCAAACAAAATCATGCTTAATTAAAATCTACAATAAAGCTCACTTATGTCAAATGGTTATTCCAGAATAACTCATAAATACAATGGCCCTTTAGTTAGTCATAAAATGTTCAAAGTATAAATTACATGCAGGTTATAAAAATAATTTGAATTGGATTTAAAACAGAATACAAAATAGAAAAGGAAAACAGGAAATAAAAATAATAAGAAAGAAAAAGGAAACAGGAAAAAAAATGGAAGGGAGGCTCACCTGGACTTCCCTTACCACGCTGCAGCCCACCGAGCAGCCCAAGGCCCAGCCCAAACCACAGCCCAACACTGGCCCGTATCCCTTCGCTTCAGATAAACACGAAGGGGACGAGAGCGTCTTCGTCTCCTTCGTCTCTGCCTCGCTTGCACGCACGGGAGAGAGACACCGCGACGTTGTGGCCACGTCCCGCGACCGCCGCCGCCGTTATTGACTGCCAGCACACGCCGGAGACCCTATAAAGCGCCACGGAAGCCTCCATTTTCCCTCTCTCTGCTCCATTCCCTCTCTGTGCTGAAACCCTAGCTCGCCGGCCTCCGCTCACCGCCGGCGATTGTGGCATCCCCAAGCCCCGCCGAGGATACTCCGATCACCGCCATCTTCTCCTTGTTCTTCTCGTCAACGCGTGCGAGCTGGGAGGCCCCGGATATGGCGAATTTGACAATCTTCCCCGACCACCGTCGCCATGGCCATGGATGATATCGCCACCGTCTGAGCTCCATCGGCCTCTCCATCAAGCTCTTCAGACTTGCGGTGAGCTCCTGCATCTCGCAGTGCCCCGGCCTGCTCAATCATGCCTCGTAGCGCCGCCTCGCCGTCGTTCACCGTCCGCCGCCGCTCGGGCTTGCCGCCGGCAAGGCTCCGGCAACCAATAGGGAGCGGCGCAGCCACCTTCTCGGCTCGGCACGGCGCCGCGCGTCTCCCCGCCTGCTCAGGATGGGCGCGGGAGTCCCGAATCGGCGTCGCCGCCGGCAACTGGCCGTCGGCCGGCCACTTCCCTGCCACATCGGCGCCACAGTGGCGGCTGACGTGGGCTCTGGCCCACTGGTCAGTGCCTCTGCGGGTAGACTAGCCTAGTGCGTTTAGTATTTCCTTTTCGTTTTATTTAAAAATTTCATAATCTCTGCAGATTCAAATAAATTTAGAAAATCCAAATTAAGTCAGAAAAATATAAATAAGATCTTAAAATTCTTATAAAAGAAAACTCTATTTAATAAAAATATAAAATGAAATTTTTATTTTTAATAAAAATTTAATTGTTTAATACTTGTGATTTAAACTTTTAATTTTAATTCTAAATTCAATTAAAATTCAATAATTAGGAAAACTTCATAAAATAAGTCAAAACCAGTAATTAAATAAGGAAAACATTAAAATTAATTTTCCTTTATCATTAACTCATTAAATCCTTATTATGAGGATTTAAAACCCCAAGTAATAAATACCTTAATTATTAATTGTGTAAAATAATAAAATATCAAATCCAAGTATTATTTTTCTTTCAAAATTATTAATAACTTCACCTTTATTAATGAAGTTATTAATCCTATAATTATAGGGTAATTAGGAAACCCTAGATCAATTATAAACAAAGTGATAACCTCGAGCATTTCATGTGATCCCTAAAACCCTAATATCATTAGGAACCCTAGCTCCATTATTACATGGAAACCCTAGTTTGCTTCTAACCTAAACCCTAGGTTAGCACATGTGATCATGGTACCTTCTTTCAAATCATAGAACCATAGTAGCAACTAAACACTAGTCTTGGTCACATAAAATATAGTTGACCATCACTAATATATGGGTATCCCATATATTCATCTTCCTCAGACCTAAATAATCAGGTAGGGTCAACCAAATGTAAACCCTAAATCCTATTACCAAAACCATCATCCTTATTTATCCCTAATTAGCATCACACCATTGTGATGAACCCTAATAGCAACCATACCCGCTATTTTACATTACATCACCCTGTTCCACTAAACCCTACTAGTGTGAGATACTCATGAACCATCCTATTTAGGAACAAACCAATCTCTACTTAGAGATCCATTAACTAATACAAAACAACCTCAACCTTAATTGTTATACTTCTTATTATTTAAGAAGTATGTTCTTCAAAGGTTATTCTTTTGAAGTAAATACAGAATCATCATCAACCCTGCTTATAAGGACCTATAAACCTAGCTAGCTATCACCAGCAAGATGAATCCACCTTGATAGCAACCATGTATAAACAATTGTTTAGGATGCCTAGGCTTAACTCAAACTTACAAGCCCTAAGTGTTGATTAATCCAACTAGGTTGTAATCCATCTACTATCTACTCCAGAAATCAATTAGAACCATAGTAAACCATAAAATCCCACAACCCTGATTGTTATACTTGCTCTTTGTTAAAGAGCATGTTCTTCAAAAGTTATTCTTTCGAAGTATATAATAATCAATCATTAACCATGACATATAGTACTAAAACTAACCACTATTCCATACCTGTTAGGATTACACCAAACCTTATTGTTGTGTGCTATTATTGTTGTTAATATGATTTATTACAGCACCTGCTTATGATAACAAGCAACCAATTCTTAATAAGAACCTTGTATGTGAATCACTCTAAAAGTGCAACACACCCTAAACCAATCATTACCACTCACTAATCCTAAATCATCGGGGTTAGGTCACGCTTAGAGCGATTGCATCTCATTCTTATGCATTATTGCATCCTTGCCAATCTTTTAAACATCGTCCTTACCGGACGATGATGCTATTTCAGAATTTGGAGTTATTACGCATCGAAGACCTTGTCTGCATAATCTTGCAGCCAAGAAAGGCAAGTTCATCACTTGCTCATGTCATTTGATTATTTCTATCAAATTACTTGCAAAGTACTATGATTATCACTATTGCATAAAAATCAAAACCACTACTTTCATAACTATGAATATGACTATGTGGTGGGCAATGGAACCATGGATTGTGTTGATATGGTGGAGGTTCCATTGCACGGGTTTATATCCATCTAGGATTAAACAACAAATGTCGCCGATGATTCTTGTGCCGTAATACCCGTGTTAACCATAAGATCCGGAGTGGGACGGAGTAGTCAAAAGTGTTTCCACCTCTCGTTCATCAACGGATGCGCTTTACCGTAGTACACTTGTAATCCAAGGGGGCAAGCTGGTGAGGCTGGGGAGTCCTAAGTCCCCACGGCATAGTCCGTAGTACACTTGTCGCCCGAAGGAGCAAGATGGTGAGGCTGGGGAGTCCTAAGTCCCCACGGTATTGCGGTCTATGAGGGATTGTAAGGTGTCCGGAACGGTCTATCCATGATGATAGGGGAAGGCATATGAATGCCCGGAACGGTCTCATCATGGATATAGGGGAGGACAATCTTACAAAAGGGTGGGTGTTCGAGGTAGCGGAGGAACATGATTGGCTAGACCTTATACCGGGCCTCACACCATAGGAAGTGTGGACGGGGAATATGCCCGGTTGGCACCAAGGTTAAGATCTCTTATGGGTAAAGCAACACACCTCTGCAGAGTGTAAAGAACCGTGACTCTGTCACTCCCTGTTCCGGGATATGGAGCTGCGAACGCGGCCGGAAAGGAGCTCCATGAAGTTCTAGTAAACCGGTGAAGGTCGACGGACATAGTTCTTCCGAATAAAAGCAACCTTTTTAAGAAATGGTTATGAAAACCTGCATTGGTATTAGCCTTTACGGTCTAATGCTGTAGCTAGTGCATTAAACACCTCTTTCCTATAATGAACTTGTTGA
Source organism: Lolium rigidum (assembly GCF_022539505.1). Taxonomy (NCBI): domain Eukaryota; kingdom Viridiplantae; phylum Streptophyta; class Magnoliopsida; order Poales; family Poaceae; genus Lolium; species Lolium rigidum. The sequence continues at coordinate 101,199,074 of NC_061511.1, forward strand.
GTACGCTCGTACTCATCCCACTCTTAAATCCCCTGCTTAGATATGGAGGCATTGAAGGAGGATCTACAGTGCAACTCAAAGACCGAGGAGTCAACAACTACTTCAAGGGACAGGAACCTATTAGAAGAGTCAGATACCACATCCAACAAGGAGAAACCTAGATTAACAATAGAAAGGAACTAGCTTCCTAAACTTAGCTCCTATTTAGCTAGAGTCTATTCATAGCCTCTGTAGCTAGTTAAATACTCTACAAGTAGAGTTCGTGTTAGGACTAGACCACGAGGCGTTCTTCTGGAGTTTATTTGCAGTTTACCTCATTGTAAAGTAGGAGGCTGTGATGATCTTATGTAACAGAGTCTGTGTTGTAATTCTATAGACATGCCTTGGACCCGCATATGTTTCTGTTGTACCACTCTGAGCGATATAAAACTAGTGGAACGGTGTTTCATTGGTGTTATATCAGACTTGCATACTACACCATGCAGTGGTATGCCGGGTCACCACATCTTCCTACGCAACCTGCCACCTAGAAAACCTTAACAAACATATATAAATCAAGTTTTACCACAAATTGCCACTTCTCAGAATCACTAGTGTAGCTATGAAGATGCATGGTTTTCCACCCAAACCCCTTTGCAAAACATCTTTCCCAAAACATAGTTTGTCTAAATGATGCCATAATTGTCACACTCATGTATATTTGAATTGCAAATAATTTGATGTAGCCCAATATGAATTATATTGTACAAAACACACATTTTTCATTTTGTAATTCTTTTGTTTGAATCCCTTAGTCTATTTACTATTTATGTGCCCTTGGATTCTTAGTACTACTCAATTTTGCCCTCAAGTATTGTCACAAATGCTCTGAGAAGCCCAAACTTATCCTGATTGGTTGAGCCGTTGTCACACGGATCGACTCCACGAACCGTTGATCCACTGATCTAACGGGCAGTATACCCCTATCCGTCTCTTCGTGGCAACCTCTCTCTCTCTCTCTCTCTCTCTCTTCGTGGCCACCCATCTCTCTCTCTCTGTCAGTGGAGAATGCAATAACGAGTTTGCCACTTAATATAGTTTGGGATATAGTATTGGTATAAGCATGAGGCATACATATTTGCGGAGTTCGGTGATTGCATTATTTGTCAGCCCTCTAACAATTATCAACTATCTTGAGCTGTCCTTTTCTTTTAGGGAATATAGTTTGGGATATAGTATTGGTATTTTGAAACGGCCTAAAAGTGGTATAATTTTGTTATAAACATGAGGCATACATTTTTGCGGATTTCGGCGATTGCATTATTTGTCACCCCTCTAACAATTATCAACTATCTTTAGCTGTCCTTTTCTTTTAGGGAATATAGTTTGGGATATGGTATTGGTATTTTGGAAAGGCCTAAAAGTGGTATAATTTTGGTATAAACATGAGGCATACATATTTGCGGATTTCGGGGATTGCATTATTTGTCACCCCTCTAACAATTATCAACTATCTTGAGATGTCCTTTTCTTTTAGGGAATATAGTTTGGGATATAGTATTGGTATTTTGAAACGGCCTAAAAGTGGTATAATTTTGTTATAAACATGAGGCATACATTTTTGCGAATTTCGGCGATTGCATTATTTGTCACCCCTCTAACAATTATCAACTATCTTTAGCTGTCCTTTTCTTTTAGGGAATATAGTTTGGGATATGGTATTGGTATTTTGGAAAGGCCTAAAAGTGGTATAATTTTGGTATAAACATGAGGCATACATATTTACGGATTTCGGTGATTGCATTATTTGTCACCCCTCTAACAATTATCAACTATCTTTAGCTTTCTTGTTCTTTTAGGGAATATAGTTGGTAATTTCGGTGAATGCACACACTAACTTTGAAAACAACTACAAGTACATGTAACTGAATAATGGATTTGTAACAAGGTATCCCTTGTAACAACTTCTAGCGCCCAGTGAGCAATGATAAGAATCCGATCGTAATTATACAACAAAAAAAACAACCAGCCATCAGATTAGCTTGCTTCTTCAACTCGATCAGCTGCCTTAACCGCTTGTTCATTTTCTTCAGTTCTCCCTTCACTTCCACCAGCTTCTGCATTGGGAGCATTAGGCATAATCGGAAGGTCCCTAATCGGAACGGCTCCTCTCTCCGCCGCATTCTCTACGAGCAAGTCCCCCCCTCCCAAATTGCGCCCCCAATAGCGCCAATTGATTCCCGCAACCGAAGCCTCTCGAACGTACACATCGATCCACTCGAAATGCCTGCATTTCTTCAAGATCTGAAAACAACAACGTGAAACCTAAATCCCAAATTCAAGGGAATAACAAGAAAATCGAGAGAAAACAGAGAAATTGGAGCGAGATCTAACCTTATCCCCCTCTCTATATGGCAAGCTCTCGCATGCAACGAACTCACGTCCACGGTTGCCGTTTTCGTCCATCTTACAGATCGACCGCTTCAGAGGCTCCTGGCGTGGGCGGTCGAGGCATCTTGTCAAAGGCACGGGTCCATACTCGCGGCCATGAAGAACGGGAGGTCGAAGAGAAACTAGACATCACCCGCGTGCCGGAGAAGGGCTGCCGGCCGCGCGAGAAGAAGAACAATGGGGCGCGGAGAAAGAAAGGGGAAGCAATGGCACGGGCACGGGCGCGGGGCTAGCTCGGGCTCCCATTTTGCAACGGTCACCGGGTAAGCCGTGGGTCCGGCGCGCTAACGTGGACAAGTTGTGGGTCCCACGATGATCCGGATAAGTGGAGACGTGTCCACCTGCGGGGCACCAACGATGGCCCCACTTGCCAGCACCAACCAACGTCAACTAAACGGGAATCCTCCGTCCGAGCTCCTTCTGCGGGTTACAGACAAGGGCTTGGGGAAAACTGAGGAAAAACTAAGGAGCTAGGGAAAACTGAGTACAACTAAGGACCCGAGGGCACGAAAATAGAAATCCCTATTTATAATGGACTAGGGTTTCCTATTTGTCATATAGTTCTTAATTTAATAACTTAATTATAAATTTGAAGTTATTAATAACTTTGAAATAAAAATAATAATGGACTAAACATTTTATTATTTCTAGACGAGTAATAATTAAGATAAATATTATTTAGGGTTTAAATCCCTCTAATAAGGATTTAATAAGTTAATGATAAAATAAAATTATTTTTAGTGTTTTCTTTATTTACTTAATGGTTTTTATTTATTTTGAAAAGTTTTAACATTTATTGAATTTTATTTGAATTTAGGATAAAGGAAAAGGCTTAAATAATAAAGGTTAAACAATTAATTTTTTATTTTAAATAAAAATTTCATATTATATTTTTATTGGATAGAGTTTATTTTTATGAGAATTTGGATATCTTATTTATATTTTTCTAAGTTCAAATGAATTTCATATAATTTGGCAAAGTTACATCAATTTTTTGGAATTTGAATTTAAAATAGAAATACTAAACCTACCCGGACTAAATCTACTCGCAGCTATTGACAGGTGGGCCAGTGGCTAGCTCAGCGGCCACGTCGGCTTGACCCAGTCCAAATCTATGACTGGGCAGTGGACACGGTGGCCGGCGGGACAGACGTCGTCGGCGACGACGATTCTGGCCGCGGAGGACGGCCAATTGGTTTCAGTAGGTAGGGATCGATGCACTGAGCAGAATAGGAGCGGCGCCGCTATCTAAAGGTCACCGGAGCTTGTCCAACGACGATGCCGGGCGGCGGCGCTTGCAGGTGATCGTTGCGGCGATGCTACGGTGCATAATCGAGCAAGGCAATTACACCACGAGGTTGAGCAGCTCACCAGGAGCACGCATGGCTTGACGGCGAGGCGGGAGGTGGTCTTAATCAACGGCGAACATCGATGACTGGTGGTGACCGGTGGTGAAATGACGGCTCGATTCGTCGGACTTGGAGCTTCCCAGCAAGCGTGCGTCGACGAGGAGATAGCTAGAGACGAGGCGGAGCTCTAGGGCTTCAGAGCGGTGCTCGGGATGGCGAGGAACGACCGGGCAGGGTGGATTCCGGTGAGCTAGGGTTTCGTCTAATTTTCGGAATTAAAGCAGAGAGAAAGGGGAACGAAGCTAGGGTTCATCCGTGGTATTTATACCTCTTCAGCGGTCGTCGATGGTCGCCCGGTCAACAACAGCGGTCAGGACGTGGCTTCTTCGTCGCGCTATCGAGCTAGGGCTTGAGCAGAGGACGAGATGAAGACGACGACTGATACGTCCAAAACGTATCTACTTTCCCGAACACTTTTGCTATTGTTTTGCCTCTAATTTGTGTATTTTGGATGCAACTAACACGGACTAACGCTGTTTTCAGCAGAACTGCTCTGCTGTCTCGTTTTTGTGCAGAAATCCAACTTTCAGGAAAATCCTCGGAATTTATGCGAAAGGTCCTATTTTCCCAGAATATTGACGGAGCCAGAAGGGCAAGCTAGGTGGGGGCCCGAGGCCCCCACACACTAGGCCGGCGCGGCCCAGGAGGGGGGCGCGCCGCCCTATTGTGTGGCCGCCTCGGCTGGCCTCCGACGCCCTCCTTTGGACTACTTAACGCCTTCGACCTAAAAACGCACGGGGGGTTAGTCGAAGTCGCCAGAAACCATCCAGTACGCCGCCACCATCGCGAAACTCCGTCTCGGGACCAGAAACTCCGTTCTGGCACCTCGCCGGGACGGGAATTGGAGGAGATCATCGCCATCATCACCACCGACGCCTCTCCATCGACCAGCCATGTTTCCCCCATCCATGTGTGAGTAATTCCCCCGCTGTAGGCTGAAGGGGATGGTAGGGATTGGATGAGATTGGTCATGTAATAGCATAAGATTGTTAGGGCATAGTGCCTAGTATCCGTAATTGGTACTTTTATGATATTGTTGCAACTTGTTATGCTTAATGCTTGTCACTAGGGCCCGAGTGCCATGATTTTAGATCTGAACATGTTATTGTTTCATGATGATATGCATTGTTTTATGATCTTATCTGCAAGTTGTATACACGTATTGTTGTCCGGAACCCGAAGGGGAAGGCGGTGATATGAGGATCACATGTGTTCACAGAGTGTTAATGCTTTGCTCCGGTGCTCTATTAAAAGGAGTACCTTAATTTCCAGTAGATTCCCTAGAGGCCCGGCTGCCACCGGCTGGTAGGACAAAAGATGTTGTGCAAGTTTCTCATTGCGAGCACGTACGACTAAATATGGAACACATGCCTATTAATTGATTAGTACTTGGATACCGTTTTATTATTATCTGCAAATGCCCTGCTTTGATTGTTACATGAGTTTCTCTCATCCATGCAACGCCCGTTCATCCATCCCTGTGCCTACAGTATTTTAATCCTGTTGTTTACTATAATCACAACTGCTGTGTCTTTGTTACTCTGCTGCTGTTATTTCACTACTTCTACTGCTATAAAACTGTTACTACTGATAAACTCTTGCGAGCAAGTCTGTTTCCAGGTGCAGCTGAATTGACAACTCCGCTGTTCAGGGTTTCAAGTATTCTTTGTCTCCCCTTGTGTCGAATCAATAAATTTGCTTTTACTTCCCGCGAAGACTGTTGCGATCCCCTATACTTGTGGGTTATCAAGACTATTTTCTGGCGCCGTTGCCGGGGAGCATAGCTTTATTTGGAAGTTCACTTGGATTGATATTGTTCGCTGCAAATTCTCCATTATGGGTAAACCTCGCGATACTAAAGTCGCCATATTACCATCCACTACAAGAAAAGGTACAACTCCGAGTACCTCTGCTCGCTCTTGATTCACCATCTCGTGATAGATAAACTTGTTTCACCACCACATGCTTCACATGCTGGTACTTCTGCTAGATCTGAAAATTCTTCTCATAATTTTGATGATGCTTCTGCTGTGCTTGATAATGATGGTTCATTAGGATCTTTTCTAGATGCTACAATTGCTAGGTCTAGACAAATTGAAAATACTGAAACTCCTAATGAAAATGCTGCTACACCTGTTAATTCACCTGAGTCTGTTGAATACTCTAGTGATGATCCTGATGAAGATTATGTGGAACTTTATGATGATTTCATTGATAAATGCAATGCTACTACTGATGCAAGAAAAAATAAAAAGTTGCTTGCACAACATATTGTTAGATATAAACTGTCTCCTGATCCTAAATTTGCCACATCTCCTATAAACATTAAGGATAAGGATTATGATTTTTCTCTTGATCTATCTCATATAGCCATTGTTGAGAAAACACCTTTTTGTGGTACTGAAAAAGAAAGTCTTCAGAGAACACATGATTGAGCTATCTACTCTGAGTAGCTTGTTTTCTGATGATGTTAAGAAGCGTACTTACTTTGTTGCTAAAAAATTTCCATTCTCATTAAAGGAAGATGCTAAAACTTGGTATAATAGTTTGCCACCTGATTCTATTAATAGTCCAAAAGAATTGCTTGATGTTTTCTTCCGGAAATACTTTCTCGCTAGTGCTCAACATATTGCTTTGCAGAGAATTTATAATTTTGACCAGGAAGATGGAGAGAAATTGCCTGAGGCTTGGGCTAGATTTTGCTCTCTTATTAGAGCTCGGCTCTGAACATAATTTGGAAAAGCATGATTTACTTGATATATTTTATAGTGGACTAACCATTGAGTCTAGGGCATACCTGGATAGTTGTGTCTGGTTGTGTTTTCGGGAAAAGAACTCCAGACGACGCTGAAGAGTTATTGGCTAGAATAGGCCAGAATCATGATGATTGGTCTACACCTGAACCAACCCTGACACCGATATTGAAGAAGAGGGGGATGATTAAATTAAATGATGAAGATATGAGGGAAGCCAAGAAATCTCTTAATGAGAAGGGTATTAAATCCGAAGACGTGAAGAATTTACCTCCTATAGAAGATTTATGTGAGATAACTCCCCCTTCATCCATGATTGAGGTACACTCTCTTGAACGCTTTACTAGGGAAGATATTCCGTATTCAAAACCTCCTGCTCAATGCTTAGATGAGTTTGATAATTATATTGTTAAGCTAGAAAATTTTAATATGAGAATAGAGAATCATTTAATGGAAAATTCTCAAGCTATTAGTGAATTGGATGGTATTGTGGAGAGAACCTCCAATGATGTTAAGATACTTTGTAAACATTTTCATATGGTGCAAACTCAAATTGATCAACTCACTAAAGTGCAAAATGACTTGTTGAAAAATAATTCTAAAGAAAAACATGCTTATGAAGTAATGATACGTCTCAAACGTATCTATAATTTCTTATGTTCCATGCCACATTATTGATGATATCTACATGTTTTATGCATACTTTATGTCATATTTATGCGTTTTCCGGAACTAACCTATTGACGAGATGCCGAAGGGCAGTTGCTGTTTTCTGCTGTTTTTGGTTTCAGAAATCCTAGTAAGGAAATATTCTCGGAATCAGATGAAATCAACGCCCAGCATCCTATTTTTCCACGAAGCTTCCAGAACACCCGAGAGCCACCAGAGGGGAGCCCTGGTGGGCCCAGATGATAGGGCGGCGCGGCCAGGGCCTGGGCCGCGCCCCCCTGTTGTGTCGTCGCCTCGTTGACCTTCTGACTCCGCCTCTTCGCCTATATAAAGGTCCCTGACCTAAAACACGATACGGGAAAAGCCACGGTACGAGAAACCTTCCAGAGCCGCCGCCATCACGAAGCCAAGATCTAGGGGACAGGAGTCTCTGTTCCGGCACGCCGCCGGGACGGGGAAGTGCCCCCGGAAGGCTCCTCCATCGACATCACCGCCATCTTCATCAACGCTACTGTCTCCCATGAGGAGGGAGTAGTTCTCCATCGAGGCTCAGGGTTGTACCGGTAGCTATGTGGTTAATCTCTCTCCTATGTGCTTCAATACAATAATCTCATGAGCTGCCTTACATGATTGAGATTCATATGATGATGCTTGTAATCTAGATGTCATTATGCTAGTCAAGTGGGTTTTACTTATGTGATCTCCGGAGACTCCTTGTCCCACGTGTGTAAAGGTGACAGTGTGTGCACCCTGTGGGTCTCTTAGGCTATATTTCACAGAATACTTATTCGCTGTTATGAATGGCATAGTGAAGTGCTTATTTATATCTCTTTATGATTGCAATGTGTTTTGTATCACAATTTATCCGTGTGCTACTCTAGTGATGTTATTAAAGTAGTTTATTCCTCCTGCACGGTGTAATGGTGACAGTGTGTGCATCGTGTAGTACTTGGCGTAGGCTATGATTGTGATCTCTTGTAGATTATGAAGTTAACTATTGCTATCATAGTATTGATGTGATCTATTCCTCCTTTCGTAGTGTGAAGGTGACAGTGTGCATGATATGTTAGTACTTGGTTTGGTTATGTTGATGTGTTATGCACTCTAAGGTTATTTAAATATGAACATTGAATATTGTGGAGCTTGTTAACTCCGGCATTGAGGGTTCGTGTAATCCTACACGATTAGTGGTGTTCATCATCCAACAAGAGGGTGTAGGGTCTAGCATCTATCTATTTATTCTGTTATGTGATCAATGTTGAGAGTGTCCACTAGTGAAAATATGATCCCTAGGCCTTGTTCCTAAATACTGCTATCTCTGCTTGTTTCTTGTTTTCTTGCATTTATACTGTCTGCAATATTACTACCATCAACCGCACGCCAGCAAGCACTTTTACGGCGCCGTACTACTGCTCATATTCATTCATACCACTTGTATTTCACTATCTCTTCGCCGAACTAGTGCACCTATTAGGTGTGTTGGGGACACAAGAGACTTCTTGCTTTGTGGTTGCGGGGTTGCATGAGAGGGATATCTTTGACCTCTTCCTCCCTGAGTTCGATAAACCTTGGGTGATCCATTTAAGGGAAACTTGCTGCTGTTCTACAAACCTCTGCTCTTGGAGGCCCAACACTGTCTACAAGAATAGAAGCACCCGTAGACATCAAGTAACAACTAGAGGCGGTGTTTCTACCCAGGATCCTCTATATCCTGAAGGGCATCCCAAAAGAGTTGAACAAGATTCTCAACGAACTGAAACTAGAGCTCCATCTAAGAAAAAGAAGAAGAAACATAAAACTGTTGTAGAATCCTCTGAGCCTGTTAATGATCCTAATAGTATTTCTATTTCTGATGCTGAAACTGAAAGTGGTAATGAACATGATAAAGATAACGATAAGAATGATGCTTCTGATAAAGAAGAGGTTGAAGAAGAACCTGAAAAACATGCTAAAAATAAAAAGTACACTAAAGAAGATTTTATTGCTAAGAAACATGGTAATGAAAGAGAACCTTGGGTTCAAAAGCAAATGCCTTTTCCTGCTAAGAAACTAAAATCAAATGAAGAAGAACACTATAATAAATTTTGTGATTGGATGAAACCTTTATTCCTGCAAATCCCTTTGACTGATGCTATTAAATTGCCTCCTTATTCAAAGTATATGAAAGATATTGTCTCTAACAAAAGGAAAATTCCTAATGAGGAGATTTCCACTATGCTTGCTAATTATTCTTTCAATGGTAAGGTTCCAAAGAAGCTTGGCGACCCAGGTATACCGACTATTCCTTGTTCTATTAAGAGTAATTATGTTAGAACTGCTCTATGTGATTTGGGAGCAGGTGTTAGTGTTATGCCTTTTTCTCTTTATAAGAGACTTTATTTAGATAAGTTGATACCGATTGATATATCTTTGCAAATGGCTGATAAATCTACTGCTATTCCTGTTGGTATATGTGAGGATGTTCCTGTTCAAGTTACTAATAACTGCTTGATATTAACTGATTTTGTTGTGTTGGAAATGCCTGAAGATGATAATATGTCTATTATTCTTGGGAGACCTTTTCTTAACACCGCAGGGGCTGTTATTGATTGCAATAAACGAAAGGTTACTTTCAATGTTGATGATAAGGAGCACATCGTCTATTTCCCCAATAGGATTGAAAAAGCATGTGGAGTTAATACTATTTCTAATGTGAGAACTATCAAAGTTGGAACTATTGATTGTCCAATATATGAGCCTAAAGAAAAATATCAAACTCTTGTGATTGGATCCATATCAATACAATACATGGTAACATGATTGATTTGAGGTTTATTTCTTCTTATGCTATGTAAAATTTATTTGGTGGCAAGACTTGATCAACCTTGTTAACAAATACTTTTTATATGCATAGAGGAGGTAAACAACATCTCTTTCTTCCTCCACTTGCTCTAGTTGCTGTAGCACTTTTAATTTGCAAAGTTCCTTAGTTAATTGGAGATTTCAAAAAATTTCCTGGCCAGTAATAATAAACTTAATACCCAGAAATGTGCATTTTTCAAAGTTTTCAAAAATTCACAAAAATTATACCATTGGTCCTATTTTTCGACGAGGCACCTGGGAACACCTGGGGATGACCAGTGGGGCACCCCAGGGTGGCACCCCACAGGCCGCCGCGGCCAGCAAGGGGGGCGCGCCACCCTGTTGTGTGGGCCCCTCGTTGCCCCACTACATCATCTTTTCCTCCCACTCTCTTCTCTCTCCCGAAAAAACTCGCACCAGATTTCTCTCACTCGCGTTTCTGCTCAAGAGCTTAAGATTTCTCGATCTCTTTGCTCAGCCCGATTTCTGTCCGAAATTTGGCACATTTGCTCTCCGGTATGTGACTCCTCCGATTATCCAAGTAGAATTTTGTTTGGTTGAGTATATCTTTAATATTTTGCTGCTGTAGGTAATATGTTTAGTGAGCTTGCATGCTTGTTCTAAGTTGTAGAAACTAGTTTTGATGCATGTTTAGTACTCTAGCAAGTTCCTATAGTAGTTTCCCTCAGTTATATGTCACTGATACGTCTCAAACGTATCTATAATTTCTTATGTTCCATGCTACTTTTATGATGATACTCACATGTTTTATACACATTATATGTCGTTATTATGCATTTTCCGGCACTAACCTATTGACGAGATGCCGAAGAGCCAGTTGTTGTTTTCTGCTGTTTTTGGTTTCAGAAATCCTAGTAAGGAAATATTCTCGGAATTGGATGAAATCAACGCCCAGGGGCCTATTTTTCCACGAAGCTTCCAGAAGTCCGGAGGAGATACGAAGTGGGGCCACGAGGTGGCCACACGCTAGGGCGGCGCGGCCCAAGCCCTGGCCGCGCCGGCCTATTGTGTGGGCCCCTCGTGACGCCTCCTGACCTGCCCTTCCGCCTACTTAAAGTCTTCGTCGCGAAACCCCCAGTACCGAGAGCCACGATACGGAAAACCTTCCAGAGACGCAGCCGCCGCCAATCCCATCTCGGGGGATTCAGGAGATCGCCTCCGGCACCCTGCCGGAGAGGGGATCATCTCCCGGAGGTCTCTTCATCGCCATGATCGCCTCCGGATCGATGTGTGAGTAGTTCACCCCTGGACCATGGGTCCATAGCAGTAGCTAGATGGTCGTCTTCTCCTCATTGTGCTATCATGTTCGATCTTGTGAGCTGCCTATCATGATCAAGATCGTCTATTTGTAATCCTACATGTTGTGTTTGTTGGGATCCGATGTATATTGAATACTGATGGCGTGTACAGCACACGTCCGTTGGGAACCCCAAGAGGAAGGTATGATGCGTACAGTAGCAAGTTTTCCCTCAGAAAGAAACCAAGGTTTATCGAACCAGGAGGAGCCAAGAAGCACGTTGAATGTTGATGGCGGCGGGATGTAGTGCGGCGCAACACCAGGGATTCCGGCGCCAACGTGGAACCTGCACAACACAACCAAAGTACTTTGCCCCAACGAAACAATGAGGTTGTCAATCTCACCGGCTTGCTGTAACAAAGGATTAGATGTATAGTGTGGATGAAGATTGTTTGCAGAAAACAGTAAAGCAAGTATTGCAGTAGATTGTATTAGATGTAAAAGAATAGGACCGGGGTCCACAGTTCACTAGAGGTGTCTCTCCCATAAGATAAATAGCATGTTGGGTGAACAAATAACAGTCGGGCAATTGACAAATAGAGAGAGCATGACAATGCACATACATGATATGATAAGTATTGTGAGATTTAATTGGGCATTACGACAAAGTACATAGACCGCTATCCAAGCATGCATCTATGCCTAAAAAGTCCACTTTCAGGTTATCATCCGAACCCCTTCCGGTATTAAGTTGCAAACAACGAGACAATTGCATTAAGTATGGTGCTTGTTATCACCAGATTTTAGACGAATCCGGAGGTGGGCCGGGCTTGTGCTGATTACCTGTGAAAGGATTCTAAGGCGGCCCGGCACGAAGGGTCTTGGGCTGAATTGCCCGTGTATCTTTACTTAGTAGTTTATTATAAGAGATAGAATCTTAGTCGTGCACGGTTTAGTGCACGCCCACATTAGAAAGTCCCTGGACTATAAATATGTACCTAGGGTTCATGGAATAAACAACAACTCACGTTCAACCCCAAAAACAAACCAATCTCGGCGCATCGCCAACTCCTTCGTCTCGAGGGTTTCTATCAGGTAAGCGACATGCTGCCTAGATCGCATCTTGCGATCTAGGCAGCACAAGCCCCACGTTGTTCATGCGTTGCTCGTACTTGAAGCGCTTTTGATGGCGAGCAACGTAGTTATCATTAGATGTGTTAGGGTTAGCATTGTTCTTCGTTTAAGCATGCTTACGTAGTGCAACCCTTGCATATCTAGCCGTCCTCACGCCTATCTCAGGTGTGGGGGCGGCACCCCGCTTGATCATTATTTAGTAGATCTGGTCCGTTACGATTGCTCCTTGTTCTACAAGGATTAGTTTAATATCTGCAATAGTTTGGCCTTACAAAGGGGGGAGGATCCTGTGGCACGTAGGGTGGCGTTCGCAAGTCCTAAACGGGATGTTCCTAGGATCAACTTCATGTTGGTTTTTTGGCCTTGTTTAGGATCGGCTTACGAGCACCGTGCGTGGCCATCCGGCCCAACTCTGGAGTAGGATGATCCGATTATGTGGTGAAAACCCTAAATCGTCGTAGATCTCATTAGCTTCATCTTGATCAAGCAGGACCACCAAGTATTCGTACACCCCGTACGGATCATGGGTGGATCGGCTCTTTGAGCCGATTCACAAGATAACCTGAGAGCCGATCGAGGCTCGTATTTAACGTTTACATGTATGCCCTGCAGGAAACTAAGCGAGGCAATCTCATCACCTTCACTGACCAGGTATAGGTCAGGTGGCACGCCCTTGCACTTCGCAACGCCGCGTGTGACCGGAGAAGAGCATTGCGGGCCGTCGCTCGGAGGGGTCTCAGCCAGCCGCAGCTCTAGGCTCCCCCGGCTCTACGGTGTTGACAAGGCCGCTGCCCGCCGGTGGGTTTTGTCAGTCAACACATTACGGCACGCCCGGTGGGACAATCGTCTACATCAACCACATCGCCATCTACATCCGAGATGGCGGACGGCACGCCGATCACCTACGAGGATCCGCCGACGACCTCAAGAAGCAATACAATGAGATCAAGGCTACCCTCGAAGCCGACCTCATCGGCTCTTTTCAGAGAACCCGTTCTGGTGGCATCGGATGGAAGGGGTTCTCACCAGAAGGTGCACTCGATGGGATAGACCTTTCTTCCCCGTCGGAGGAACGCACCGAGGGTCCGCGGCGGGGAGATCAACTACACTGGTGGCTCACTCGCTACACCGCCACTACGAGAACTTGGTTAACGTGCTGGAGCGTGTCGCTCTGCGCGTGATCCGGAAGATCATGAGCCACCGGTACTCGCCGTCGGGACCAGCTCTCGGGACGCATCAAGGAGAATTGCCATTCCGAGTCCCGTCCACCGCTGCCATTTGCGTTGGCGGCACCTGCTGAAGTGCCGACTACACCGGCATTCCTCGTCTACGGAGGTGGTGGCGACCCCGGTGACTACCGGTTCTTAATGGAGGCGCCTAAGGAGATCCCTCATGGGTACGCATGCATGTATGTGCCGGATTGTGGTGACTGGGCACTCACAAACCAGGCCACAACATCGGGGACTCCGGCGAAGACAGGGAGGAACGTCGGCGGCAGAGCGGACGTGGCTAACTAAATACGCCACACCGACGAAACTCCCGAGCCCAGCTCCTGCAGGCTGGCTCGGAGGCTGGAAAAGCAAACGTGGCAGGCCAAGTACGCCACCCCGGCGAATCTTCGAGTGCAACTCCTACGGCCGATACGGCGGATCAGATCGGTACCATGCGAGAGACCGAGTTCGGCATGATGCCGAAAAGAAGGGCGGTCGGCTATTCCAAGCCGTACCACGACGATTACGAGATGATCCCGCTGCCACCAAAATATCGGCTCCCGACTTCTCCAAATTCGGTGGATCGAGATGGCTCCAGCTCCATCGAGCACGTCGGCCGATATTTGGCTCAACTAGGACCGGCTTCGGTGTCGGATCAGCTACGCGTGAGGCTCTTTTCACGGTCCCTCACGGGATCGGCTTTTGGATGGTACACCTCTCTACCAGCGAACTCCATCCGAGTCTTGGAAGCAATTGGAAGAACAGTTCCATATGCAATACCATACTGAAGCTTCCGAGTGCGGCATTGCCGATCTAGCACAACTACGTCGAAGCGCGGGAAACGGTGACGAGAATACATCCAGCGCTTCGGGAATCTTAGGAACCGATGTTATTCGGTTCGTATAAGCGAAAAGGAAGCGATCGAGTTGGCGAGTAGCGAGGCCTTGCAACACAGCTCAAGGACATGGCCTCCCAAGCAGATTATCCCTCACTGGCGCACATGGTTCAGAAACTATCGGCATATGAACAGCGCCACCCCGACCTGTACCAAGACAAGTTCAAGCGTGCGGTAGTCATGGTCGATACGGAGGAGGATGAAGTGCCTGCGGGGGGCCAAGAGATAGCGATGGGCTGAGTGGACTCGGGGAGGAACCCCTGTGGCCTGCAAATGGGTAAAGCCACCGGGGCCGCCCGGGGGATTTGATTTTGACGTAACCAAGAGTCGAACAAATCTTCGACCTCCTGCTCAAGGAGAAACGGTTGACGGTTCTGAAGGTCTCAAGTTCCCCACGGCGAAAGAGCTAAACGGAAAGCCGTCTCGCAAATTCCACAACTCGCTTTCCCATGCCACCAACGGCCAGGGTGTGGCGTCGGCACATCCAAGCGGCGATAGAGAAGGGGCGGCTAATTTTCAACCGATACGCCATGAAGGTCGACACCCAACCCTTCCCCGCCGTTAACATGGTAGGAATCACCTACCCTGAAGGTTGCCGACCAGGCCCCTCGTTCAGCATCAACATGGTAGGGCACTGGAAACCACTCCGGCAAAGATAAAGATGAGGGCAGCTGCTCTCACGGCAAGGATACGAGATGAGGCCGCCCCATGCGATCGGCTCCGTCATGATGGCAAGCGCTACGTCACGGAGGGAGAGGTGAAGAATATAAGATATCGGCGACCCCTCTCCGATCACCTCCTCAACAAATATGTTAATCGGTATGGTCAACGCCGGCGACCCTATTACGGTGATAGAGAAGATCGTTTGGCTAGAGAAGCCGGAAGATATCGTCGGCGGGGATCACGATGAGGAGGAGCATGAGCGCTATGCCACGGAAGCATCAAGGGAGCAAGACGACAACGCCGGGCATTGGGACTGCCCCTTCTTCGGACTTCTGCTGGGATTCGGGAATGAGCCGATTGCCCACAATCGGCAATTGCCCGAGATGCAATAAGAAAAGAAGGAGGCAGCCAACGTGTACGTGTTCGAGCGCTTAGGGCCTCTCCCACCACAAAGCAAACGTGCTTGAGTCACCTCGTTGGGCAGATCTTGAAGATTCGGAAGACGAGGGAGAAGTGGAAGAAGACAGGTACCACCGGCCAAGGTGGTGCCCCGACGGACTCAGCCGTTCCCGGAAGCGCGAGGTTCAGCGATTGCGCGGCACCGGAGGAAGCCGAAAGGTTGTACCTGCATACGCTAAGAAAGGCACGGCCCGATCTGGCTGCAAAGGTTCAGCGAACCCTGGATGAAGAGGGTCGTCCACGGAAAATGGAGTGGCGCCCTAAACAGAGGAAAGCCGATGATGAGACATCGGCTGGCACAAACATGGTACTCGTCTTGCCGACAGAGCATAGCGCTCCACGACTCTACGGAGCACACAAGGTGGACGACAGCAGGCGCATCAAGTCAGAGGTTGGGTTGGTTTCATCCGGCTCGACAAAGTAGCAAGATCAAACCAATGGGCAAACCAGGAGAGGCTGATCCTTGTGATCGGCCCCGAAAAATTTACGAAGGGAACTTACAAAACCTTCAACGAACAAGCAACGTGGAGGCCGATTCCAGCAATCGGCCAAAATTGTCCTCACCTACCTTTCGCTCGGGTTCAACATGTTATCCAACGAGCCGATACCATCAATTTTCTTGACAGAATCGGCTCGGGGGCGCCGAGTATATGGAAATATGAGGGTATACAACAGAAGCATCTCATCTTTTGTTGATGGTTATTGGAATATGGGGGCCGATACACGGGTCGGCCGTAAAAAAAAAAAATGAATGAAAATTTTCGAACACGGCCGATGCGGCGAGGCATCGACTTAAGGACATGAAAGCCGATGCGGGGCCATCGACTCAAGGAAATTTCTTCAAGGACAATGTCGGGAGCAGCATGTCAAGAATCAAGAAACAGCCGATGCGTAGCCATCGACTCGGTTGTGCGAGGATTATCCAATCCGTGGGGTTAGTACAGCTGGAACGGAAGATTGTCGGACATCGGAGGAAGAAAGAGGATCGGGTCGTGGCACATTCTCGCCTCGAGTAAGGACTCGGGGGCAGCTCACCTTGAAGGCTTTCCGCTCGGAGAGGCCGATTTGTGTTCAAATCGGCTGACGCTACATAAGGAATTTCCCGCACACAATCAGGCCCGGGTCTACACGAGTTCATGCGCGTATTCCTCGTCTCTGTTTTACATTGGCCGAGACTCGGGGGCAACAAGCTCGGAAGATGCCTTGTTCTTGGGAGCCGATCAAGATTACCTCGAGCTGCGGGCTGCATCATGGCCGTCTCGGGTAGGAGCTCGGGAAGGAAAAGCCGACGCCTAGTACGGGGCTTGGGCTTGTCTTGTTGCTGCAAGAAAGGAAAGAAGTCCGACGCGTTGCTTGTCGGTCTTAGCATGGCAAACGGAGGAATGAAATTGGAGCGATTAAAGGATAAATGGAAAGAACAATTTCATTAATTCCAAGGAGCGGCTTTACAAGAAAGAGCCGATGGCTCTCAAAAGAGGGATCACGGTGCCTAGTGCACTGCTACTACTAGTCCTATACTACTAGTCGTCGTTGTCCTCGTCATCGCCGCCGTCGACGTCGTCGGCGCTGCTCCCAGGGAGCTCTTCGTCGCTGCTGCCCCAGCCCTTGGCCGGAGCCTCTTCCTCCTCGTCATCGTCATCATCCTCGCTGTCCGCCCGGGAGCGGAAGCGCTTGGTCGGCGGGTACCGATGGAGGAGGAAGAGTCGTCCTCCTCCTCTTCCTCTTCGTCATTATCCTCGTCCTCGCTGTCCGCCCACATGCGGGGCGCTTCTTCGGCGGGAGCTGGGCGGGAAGGAGAGGCTTTGGCCTTCGCTGCTTCTCCTTCTTTTTTCTCCTCGTCGGAGGAGAAGGGATTCAACTGCGGGGTGGAGGCGCCTTCGGTCTTCTTCTTCGGCGAAGATTGGGGGAAGAGTTTGGAGAAAGAAGAGGAAGAGGAAGACATTGCTACGGGAAGAGGGGGTTTTTTGGTGCCGATAGCGGGGATGGAATGAGAGAGAGCTAACCGGTCGGCGCGGTTAAATAATGATGAATACGGCGAAGGATTAATGCCATTACAACTTCCAAGGGATCGATGCTAAAGCTGTCGGGATTTTTAGAGAAGGCGAGAAGACGGGGCATAATGATGACGGATCTTTGTAACGGCTCTACTACTGCTACAACGTGACCTCTCGAAGGAAAGCATAATGATTTTGGAAATGTTATTTCCAAAACCGAGGGGGCATGTGTTATCACCAGATTTTAGACGAATCCGAGAGGTGGGCCGGGCTTGTGCTGATTACCTGTGAAAGGATTCTAAGGCGGCCTGGCACGAAGGGTCTTGGGCTGAATTGCCCGTGTATCTTTACTTAGTAGTTTATTATAAGAGATAGAATCTTAGTCGTGCACGGTTTAGTGCACGCCCACATTAGAAAGTCCCTGGACTATAAATATGTACCTAGGGTTCATGGAATAAACAACAACTCACGTTCAACCCCAAAAACAAACCAATCTCGGCGCATCGCCAACTCCTTCGTCTCGAGGGTTTCTATCAGGTAAGCGACATGCTGCCTAGATCGCATCTTGCGATCTAGGCAGCACAAGCCACACGTTGTTCATGCGTTGCTCGTACTGAAGCGCTTTTGATGGCGAGCAACGTAGTTATCATTAGATGTGTTAGGGTTAGCATTGTTCTTCGTTTAAGCATGCTTACGTAGTGCAACCCTTGCATATCTAGCCGTCCTCACGCCTATCTCGGGTGTGGGGCGGCACCCAGCTGATCATTATTTAGTAGATCTGGTCCGTTACGATTGCTCCTTGTTCTACAAGGATTAGTTTAATATCTGCAATAGTTTGGCCTTACAAAGGGGGAGGATCCTGTGGCACGTAGGGTGGCGTTCGCAAGTCCTAAACGGGATGTTCCTAGGATCAACTTCATGTTGGTTTTTGGCCTTGTTTAGGATCGGCTTACGAGCACCGTGCGTGGCCATCGGCCCAACTCTGGAGTAGGATGATCCGATTATGTGGTGAAAACCCTAAATCGTCGTAGATCTCATTAGCTTCATCTTGATCAAGCAGGACCACCAAGTATTCGTACACCCCGTACGGATCATGGGTGGATCGGCTCTTTGAGCCGATTCACAGGATAACCTGAGAGCCGATCGAGGCTCGTATTTAACGTTTACATGTATGCCCTGCAGGAAACTAAGCGAGGCAATCTCATCACCTTCCTGACCAGGTATAGGTCAGGTGGCACGCCCTTGCACGTCGCAACGCCGCGTGTGACCAGAAGAGCATTGCGGGCCGTCGCTCGGAGGGGTCTCAGCCAGCCGCAGCTCTAGGCTCCCCCCGGCTCTACAGTGTTGACAAGGCCGCTGCCCGCCGGTGGGTTTTGTCAGTCAACAGGTGCGTAATGTAATCAATAACTACATCCTTGGACATAGCATCAATGTTTTATCCCTAGTGGCCATGAGCAGACCACATCCCTGCAATCATAAAGAGATATAAATAAGCACTTCACTATGCCATTCATAATGCATGAATAAGTATTCGTGAAATATAGCCTAAGAGACCCACACGGTGCACACACTAGTCACCTTTACACACGTGGGACAAGGAGTCTCCTGGAGATCACATAAGTATAAACCCACTTGACTAGCATACACGACATCTAGATTACAAGCATCATCATATGAATCTCTAATCATGTAAGGCAGCTCACGAGATTATTGCATTGAAGTACATAGGAGAGAGATGAACCATCATAGCTACCGCTATGGACCCCGAGTCTCGATGGATGAACTACTCACTCCTCACTGGGAGACGAGCATGGCTGATGAAGATGACGGCGGTGTCGATGGAGAAGCCTTCCGGGGCACTTCCCCGTCCGCGGCGTGCCGGAACGAGATCTCCTGAATCCCCGAGATCTTGGCTTCGCGATGGCGGCGGCTCCGGGAAGGTTTTCCGTGTCGTGGCTTTTCCGTATCGGAGGTTTTGGGTCGAGGGCTTTTAGTAGGCGAAGAGGGCGGCGCGGAGGGTCACACGAGGCGGTCGACACCATAGGGGCGCGCGGCCAAGCCCCGGCCGCGCCACCTCGTTGTCGCGGCGCCCACAGGCCCCTTCCTCTCGCGCTCTCGTGTGTTCCGGATGCTTCCGTGCAAAATAGGAACCCGGGCGTTGATTTCGTCCGATTCCGAGAATATTTCCGTTACTAGGATTTCGGAACCAAAAACAGCGAGAAAACGAGAACTGGCCCTTCGACATCTCGTCAATAGGTTAGTTCCGAAAAACGCATAATAATGACATAAAGTATGCATAAAACATGTAGATATCATCAATAATGTGGCATGGAACACAAGAAATTATCGATACGTCGGAGACGTATCAGCATCCCCAAGCTTAGTTCCTGCTCGTCCCGAGCAGGTAAACGATAACAAAGATAACTTCTGGAGTGACATGCCATCATAACCTTGATCATACTATTGTAAACATATGTAATGAATGCAGCGATCAAAACAATGGTAATGACATGAGTAAACAAATGAATCATAAAGCAAAGACTTTTCATGAATAGCACTTACAAGACAAGCATCAATAAGTCTTGCATCAGAGTTAACTCATAAAGCAATAAATTAAAGTAAAGGTATTGAAGCAACACAAAGGAAGATTAAGTTTCAGCGGTTGCTTTCAACTTATAACATGTGTATCTCATGGATAATTGTCAACATAGAGTAATATAACAAGTGCAATATGCAAGTATGTAGGAATCAATCCACAGTTCACATAAGTGTTTGCTTCTTGAGGTGGAGAGAGATAGGTGAACTGACTCAACATAAAAGTAAAAGAATGGTCCTTCAAAGAGGAAAGCATCGATTGCTATATTTGTGCTAGAGCTTTTATTTTGAAAACATGAAACAATTTTGTCAACGGTAGTAATAAAGCATATGTAGTTATGTAAATTATATCTTACAAGTTGCAAGCCTCATGCATAGTATACTAATAGTGCCCGCACCTTGTCCTAATTAGCTTGGACTACACGGATCATCGCAATAACACATGTTTTAACCAAGTGTCACAATGGGGTACCTCCATGCCGCCTCGTACAAAGGTCTAAGGAGAAAGCTCGCATTTTGGATTTCTCGCTTTTGATTATTCTTCAACTTAGACATCCATACCGGGACAACATGAACAACAGATATTGTACTCCTCTTTAATGCATAAGCATGTGGCAACAATTATTATTCTCATATGAGATTGAGGATATATGTCCAAAACCGAAACTTCCACCATGAATCATGGCTTTAGTTAGCGGCCCAATGTTCTTCTCTAACAATATGCATGCTCCAACCATTAAAGTGGTAGATCTCTCTTACTTCAGACAAGACGGACATGCATAGCAACTCACATGATATTCAACAAAGAATAATTGATGGCGTCCCCAGAAACATGGTTATCGCACAACAAGCAACTTAATAAGAGATAAAGTTCATAAGTACATATTCAATACCACAATAGTTTTTAGGCTATTTGTCCCATGAGCTATATATTGCAAAGGCGAATGATGGAATTTTAAAGGTAGCACTCAAGCAATTTACTTTGGAATGGCGGATAAATACCATGTAGTAGGTAGGTATGGTGGACACAAATGACATAGTGGTTGGCTCAAGGATTTTGGATGCATGAGAAGTATTCCCTCTCGATACAAGGTTTAGGCTAGCAAGGTTATTTGAAACAAACACAAGGATGAACGGTGCAGCAAAACTCACATAAAAGACATATTGTAAACATTATAAGACTCTACACCGTCTTCCTTGTTGTTCAAAACTCAATACTAGATATTATCTAGACTTTAGAGAAACCAATTATGCAAACCAAATTTTAGCAAGCTCTATGTATTTCTTCATTAATGGGTGCAAAGCATATGATGCAAGAGCTTAAACATGAGCACAACAATTGCCAAGTATCACATTATCCAAGACATTATAGCAATTTACTACATGTATCATTTTCCAATTCCAACCATATAACAAATTAACGAAGAAGAAACTTCGCCATGAAAATTAAAAGCTAAGAACACATGTGTTCATACAAACCAGCGGAGCGTGTCTCTCTCCCACACAAGCATTTATTCAAACAAAAACAAAAACAAGAAACATACAGACGCTCCAAGTAAAGTACATAAGATGTGACCGAATAAAAATATAGTTTCAAGAGCAGGAACCTGATAATTTGTCGATGAAGAAGGGGATGCCTTGGGCATCCCCAAGCTTAGATGCTTGAGTCTTCTTGAAATATGCAGGGATGAACCACCGGGGCATCCCCAAGCTTAGAGCTTTCACTCTCCTTGATCATAGTATATCATCCTCCTCTCTTGACCCTTGAAAACTTCCTTCACACCAAACTCGAAACAAACTCATTAGAGGGTTAGTGCATAATCAAAAACTCACATGTTCAGAGGTGACACAATCATTATTAACACTTCTGGACATTGCCCAAAGCTACTGGAAGTCAATGGAACAAAGAAATCCATCCCACATAGCAAGAGAAGCAATGCGAAATAAAAGGCAGAATCTGTCAAAACAGAACAGTCCGTAAAGACGAATTTTAAAAGGGCACCAGACTTGCTCAAATGAAAATGCTCAAATTTAATGAAAGTTGCGTACATATCTGAGGATCACTCACGTAAATTGTCATAATTTTCTGAGTTACCTACAGAGAATTTTGCCCAGATTCGTGACAGCAAATAAATCTGTTTCTGCGCAGTAATCCAAATCTAGTATCAACCTTTCTATCAACGACTTTACTTGGCACAACAATGCAATAAAACTAAGATAAGGAGAGGTTGCTACAGTAGTAACAACTTCCAAGACACAAATATAAAATAGAGGTACTGTAGCAAAATAAACACATGGGTTATCTCCCAAGAAGTTCTTTCTTTATAGCCATTAAGATGGGCTCAGCAGTTTTAATGATGCACTCGCAAGAAATAGTATTTGAAGCAAAAGAGAGCATCAAGAAGCAAATTCGAAACAGATTTAAGTCTAACATGCTTCCTATGAAAAGGAATCTTGTAAATAAACAAGTTCATGAACAGCAAAGTAACAAGCATAGGAAGATAAAACAAGTGTAGCTTCAAAAATTTCAGCACATAGAGAGGCATTTTAGTAACATGAAAATTTCTACAACCATATTTTCCTCTCTCATAATAACTTTCAGTAGCAACATGAGCAAACTCAACAATATAACTATCACATAAAGCATTCTTATCATGAGTCTCATGCATAAAATTATTACTCTCCACATAAGCATAATCAATTTTATTAGTTGTAGTGGGAGCAAATTCAACAAAGTAGCTATCATTATTATTCTCATCAAGTGTAGGAGGCATAGTATAATCACAACAAAATTTACTCTCCATAGTAGTGGCACCAAAAGACCACTATCATTATAATCATCATATATGGGAGGCAAAGTATCATCAAAGAAAATTTTCTCCTCAATGCTTGGGGGACTAAAAAGATCATGAAAACCAGCTTCCCCAAGCTTAGAACTTTCTATATCATTATCAACAATGGTGTTCAAAGCGTTCATACTAATATTACTACCAAGCATGCAAATAAGATTCCATAGGTTTTTTAATTTTCGCATCAAACCATCCATGTCTTAAATCAGGAAATAGAATAAGAAGCTCATTGTTGTTCATTATGCCAAACTAGTGTAAACAAGAAACAAAAAGATGCAATTGCAGGATCTAAAGGAAATAGCTTTGAGTACTTACAACGGTGAAAATAGCTTAGTAGCCGAGATCCGGAGTGTGAGTACCTTTTACCTTTCCTCCCCGGCAACGGCGCCGTAAAATAGCTTGATGTCTACGGGAGCTTCTATTCTTGTAGACAAGTGTTGGGCCTCCAAGAGCAGAGGTTTGTAGAACAGACAGCAAGTTTCCCTTAAGTGGATCACCCAAGGTTTATCGAACTCGGGGAGGAAGAGGTCAAAGATATCCCTCTCATGCAACCCCGCAACAACAAAGCAAGAAGTCTCTTGTGTCCCCAACACACCTAATAGGTGCACTAGTTCGGCGAAGAGATAGTGAAATACAGGTGGTATGAATAAGTATGAGCAGTAGTAACGCAGCAGTAGTAACACAGTAAAACAGTAAACAAGCAGCGATAGCAGTATTTAGGAACAAGGCCTAGGGATTACACTTTCACTAGTGGACACTCTCAACATTGATCACATAACAGAATAGATAAATGCATACTCTACACTCTTGTTGGATGATGAACACATTGCGTAGGATTACACGAACCCTCAATGCCGGAGTTAACAAGCTCCACAATTCAATGTTCATATTTAAATAACCTTAGAGTGCATGACAGATCAACATAACCAAATAGATCACATCAATACCATCATAATGATAATTAACTCCACAATCTACAAGAGATCATGATCATAGCCTACGACAAGAACCACACGGTGCACACACTAGTCACCTTTACACCATGCAGGAGGAATAAAACTACTTTAATAACATCACTAGAGTAGCACATAGATGAATTGTGATACAAAACACATTGCAATCATAAAGAGATATAAATAAGCACTTCACTATGCCATTCATAACAGTGAATAAGTATTCTGTGAAATATAGCCTAAGAGACCCACACGGTGCACACACTAGTCATCTTTACACACGTGGGACAAGGAGTCTCCGGAGATCACATAAGTAAAACCCACTTGACTAGCATAACGATATCTAGATTACAAGCATCATCATATGAATCTCAATCATGTAAGGCAGCTCATGAGATTATTGTATTGAAGTACATAGGAGAGAGATGAACCACATAGCTACCGGTACAGCCCCGAGCCTCGATGGAGAACTACTCCCTCCTCATGGGAGACAGCAGCGTTGATGAAGATGGCGGTGATGTCGATGGAGAAGCCTTCCGGGGGCACTTCCCCGTCCCGGCGGCGTGCCGGAACAGAGACTCCTGTCCCCCAGATCTTGGCTTCGCGATGGCGGCGCCTCTGGAAGGTTTTCCGTATCGTGGCTTTTCCGTATCGAGGTTTTAGGTCGAGGGGCTTCTTATAGGCAAAGAGGCGGCGTCGGAGGGTCAACGAGGCGGTGACACCATAGGGGGGCGCGGCCCAGGCCCTGGCCGCGCCACCCTGTCGTCTGGGGCCCATAGGGCCCTCCTCTGGCGGCTCTCGTGTGTTCTGGATGCTTCCGGGCAAAATAGGAACCTGGGCGTTGATTTCGTCCAGTTCCGAGAATATTTCGTTACTAGGATTTCTGGAACCAAAAACAGCAGAAAACAGGAACTGGCCCTTCGGCATCTCGTCAATAGGTTAGTTCCGAAAAACGCATAATAATGACATAAAGTATGCATAAAACATGTAGATATCATCAATAATGTGGCATGGAACACAAGAAATTATCGATACGTCGGAGACGTATCAGGCATCCCCAAGCTTAGAGCTTTCACTCTCCTTGATCATATTGTATCATCCTCCTCTCTTGATCCTTGAAAACTTCCTCCACACCAAACTCGAAACAACCCATTAGAGGGTTAGTGCATAATAAAAATTTACATATTCAGAGGTGACACAATCATTCTTAACACTTCTGGACATTGCACAAAGCTACTGGACATTAATGGAACAAAGAAATTCATCCATCATAGCAAAAGAGGCAATGCGAAATAAAAGGCAGAATCTGTCAAAACAGAACAGTCCGTAAAGATGGATTTTATTGAGGCACCAGACTTGCTCAAATGAAAATGCTCAAATTTAATGA
Source organism: Lolium rigidum (assembly GCF_022539505.1). Taxonomy (NCBI): domain Eukaryota; kingdom Viridiplantae; phylum Streptophyta; class Magnoliopsida; order Poales; family Poaceae; genus Lolium; species Lolium rigidum. The sequence goes on from NC_061511.1 coordinate 101,224,574, forward strand.
AAGTTGCGTACATATCTGAGGATCACGCACGTATATTGGCATAATTTTATGAGCTACCTACAGAGAGGCAGGTCGAAATTCATGACAGCAAAGAAATCTGTTTCTGCGCAGTAATCCAAATCTAGTATGAACCTTACTATCAAAGACTTTACTTGGCACAACAATGCATAAAACTAAGATAAGGAGAGTTTGCTACAGTAGTAAACAACTTCCAAGACTCAAATATAAAATAAAAATACTGTAGTAAAAACATGGGTTGTCTCCCATAAGCGCTTTTCTTTAACGCCTTTCAGCTAGGCGCAGAAAGTGTATATCAAGTATTATCAAGAGACGAAGCATCAACATCATAACTTGTTCTAATAATAGAATCAAAAGGTAACTTCATTCTCTTTCTAGGGAAGTGTTCCATACCTTTCTTGAGAGGAAATTGATATTTAATATTACCTTCCTTCATATCAATGATAGCTGCAACAGTTCGAAGAAAAGGTCTTCCCAATATAATGGGACAAGATGCATTGCATTCAATATCCAAAACAACAAGATCAACGGGGACAAGGTTACTGTTAACGGTAATGCGAACATTATCAATTCTCCCCAAAGGTTTCTTTATAGCATTATCAACAAGATTAACATTCAAATAACAATTTTTCAATGGTGGCAAGTCAAGCATATTATAGATTTTTTTAGGCGTAACGGAAATACTTGCACCAAGATCACATAAAGCATTACAATCAAAGTCATTGACCTTCATATTAATGATGGGCTCCCAACCATCCTCTAGCTTCCTAGGAATAGAAGCTTCACGTTCTAGTTTCTCTTCTCTAGCTTTTATGAGAGCATTTGTAATATGTTTTGTGAAAGCCAAGTTTATAGCACTAGCATTAGGACTCTTAGCAAGTTTTTGTAAGAACTTTATAACTTCAGAGATGTGGCAATCATCAAAATCCAAACCATTATAATCTACAGCAATGGGATCATCATCCCCAATGTTGGAAAAAATTTCAGCAGCTTTATCACAGTAGCGTTTCAGATAGCTTTAGCGCTTTCAGATAGCTTTGCGGGCTTTGCATTAGAAGTGGAAACATTGCCAACACCAATTATTTTACCATTATTAGTAGGAGGTGCAGCAACATGTGGAGCATTAACATTGCTAGTGGTGGTAATAGTCCAAACTTTAGCTACATTTTTCTCTTTAGCTAGTTTTTCATTTTCTTCTCTTTCCCACCTAGCATGCAATTCAGCCATTAATCTTATATTCTCATTAATTCTAACTTGGATGGCATTTGCTGTAGTAACAATTTTATTTTCAATATCCTTATTAGGCATAACTTTCGATTTCAAAAGATCAACATCAGAGGCAAGACTATCAACCTTAGAAGCGAGAATATCAATTTTATTGAGCTTTTCCTCAACAGATTTGTTAAAAGCAGTTTGTGTACTAATAAATTCTTTAAGCATAGCTTCAAGTCCAGGGGTGTGTTCCTATTATTGTTGTAAGAATTCCCATAATAATTACCATAACCGTTACCATTATTATAAGGATATGGCCTATAGTTGTTACTAGAATTGTTCCGATAAGCATTGTTGTTGAAATTATTATTTTTAATGAAGTTTACATCAACATGTTCTTCTTGGGCAACCAATGAAGCTAATGGAACATTATTAGGATCAACTTTAGTCCTATCATTCACAAGCATAGACATAATAGCATCAATCTTATCACTCAAGGAAGAGGTTTCTTCGACAGAATTTACCTTCTTACCTTGTGGAGCTCTTTCCGTGTGCCATTCAGAGTAATTAATCATCATATTATCAAGAAGCTTTGTTGCTTCACCAAGAGTGATGGACATAAAGGTACCTCCAGCAGCTGAATCCAATAGGTTCCGCGAAGAAAAGTTCAGTCCTGCATAAAAGGTTTGGATGATCATCCAAGTAGTCAGTCCATGGGTTGGGAAATTTTTAACCAAAGATTTCATTCTTTCCCAAGATTGTGCAGCATGCTCATTATCTAATTGTTTAAAATTCATTATGCTACTTCTCAAAGATATAATTTTAGCGGGAGGATAATATCTACCAATAAAAGCATCCTTGCATTTAGTCCATGAATCAATACTATTCTTAGGCAGAGATAGCAACCAATCTTTAGCCCTTGCTCTTAAAGAGAAAGGAAACAATTTTAATTTTATAATGTCACCATCTACATCTTTATACTTTTGCATTTCACACAATTCAACAAAATTATTGAGATGGGCAGCAGCATCATCAGAACTAACACTAGAAAATTGCTCTCGCATAACAAGATTCAAGAAAGCGAGGTTTAATTTCAAAGAATTCTGCTGTAGTAGCAGGTGGAGCAATAGGTGTGCATAAGAAATCATTATTATTTGTGGTTGTGAAGTCACACAACTTAGTATTTTCAGGAGTACCCATTTTAGCAGTAGTAAATAAAGCAAACTAGATAAAGTAAATGCAAGTAACTAATTTTTTTGTGTTTTTTTTTTATATAGAGTGCAAGACAGTAAATAAAGTAAAGCTAGCAACTAATTTTTTTGTGTTTTGATATAATGAAGCAAACAAAGAAAGTAAATAAAATAAAGCAAGACAAAAACAAAGTAAAGAGATTGGATTGTGGAGACTCCCCTTGCAGCGTGTCTTGATCTCCCCGGCAACAGCGCCGGAAAAGAGCTTGATACGCGTACAAGCACGCGTCCGTTGGGAACCCCAAGAGGAAGGTGTGATGCGTACAGCGGCAAGTTTTCCCTCAGTAAGAAACCAAGGTTTATCGAACCAGTAGGAGCCAAGAAGCACGTTGAAGGTTGATGGCGGCGGGATGTAGTGCGGCGCAACACCAGGGATTCCGGCGCGAACGTGGAACCTGCACAACACAACCAAAGTACTTTGCCCCAACGAAACAGTGAGGTTGTCAATCTCACCGGCTTGCTGTAACAAAGGATTAGATGTATAGTGTGGATGAAGATTGTTTGCAGAGAGTAGAACAAGTATTGCAGTAGATTGTATTCGATGTAAAAGAATGGACCGGGGTCCACAGTTCACTAGAGGTGTCTCTCCCATAAGATAAATAGCATGTTGGGTGAACAAATTACAGTTGGGCAATTGACAAATAGAGAGGGCATGACCATGCACATACATGATATGATGAGTATTGTGAGATTTAATTGGGCATTACGACAAAGTACATAGACCGCTATCCAGACATGCATCTATGCCTAAAAAGTCCACCTTCAGGTTATCATCCGAACCCCTTCCAGTATTAAGTTGCAAACAACGGACAATTGCATTAAGTATGGTGCGTAATGTAATCAATAACTACATCCTTGGACATAGCATCAATGTTTTATCCCTAGTGGCAACAACGACATCCACAACCTTAGAACTTTTTGTCACCGTCCCAGCATTTAATGGAGGCATGAACCCACTATCGAGCATAAATACTCCCTCTTCGAGTTAAGAGCAAAAACTTGGCCAGAGCCTCTACTAATAACGGAGAGCATGCAAGATCATAAACAACACATAGGTAATAGATTGATAATCAACATAACATAGTATTCTCTATCCATCGGATCCCAACAAACACAACATATAGCATTACAGATAGATGATCTTGATCATGTTAGGCAGCTCACAAGATCCGACAATGAAGCACATGGGGAGAAGACAACCATCTAGCTACTACTATGGACCCATAGTCCAGGGGTGAACTACTCACTCATCACTCCGGAGGCGACAATGGCGGTGAAGAGTCCTCCGGGAGATGATTCCCATCTCCGGCAGGGTGCCGGAGGCGATCTCCTGAATCCCCCGAGATGGGATTGGCGGCGGCGGCGTCTCTGGAAGGTTTTCCGTATCGTGGCTCTCGGTACTGGGGGTTTCGCGACGAAGACTATATGTAGGCGGAAGGGCAAGTCAGGGGGCCACACGAGGGCCCCACACAACAGGCCGGCGCGGCCAAGGCCCAGGCCGCGCCGCCCTAGTGTGGCGCCACCTCGTGGCCCCACTTCGTCTCTCCTTCGGACTTCTGGAAGCTTCGTGCAAAAATAGGCCCCTGGGCGTTGATTTCATCCAATTCCGAGAATATTTCCTTACTAGGATTTCTGAAACCAAAAACAGCAGAAAACAGCAACTAGCTCTTCGGCATCTCGTTAATAGGTTAGTGCCGGAAAATGCATAAATATGACATAAAGTATGCATAAAACATGTAGATATCATCAATAATGTGGCATGGAACATAAGAAATTATCGATACGTCGGAGACGTATCAGGGTGCCTCCTTTTATAGGGTCCAGGGGTGGCCGAGGTGCGCGGGGCAGGTGAGTGGTGACGACGGTGTTTGAGGTCACGAGAGGGCAAGGGAGTGGGCGCAGTGTGTTGGCGATGTCACCGCGGACCTAACGCGCGGCATGGCGCTGAAAACGGAGGACTGGGGCGTCGTCATCGTCCTCGCGTACCCGTGTACTGTGGCGGACGATCGTCGTTGATGGCGTCGGCTACAGGGCGTGCGCGTGCAGGAGAGCCTGTCTACGAGGTCGCTGGTGTCGCAGAGAGTCTGTTGGAGAAAGGAGGGAGCGAGAGAGAGTGTGAGGCGACGGGGCGAGCTCATGTACTGGCGCGTCCAGAGCGTGGTCGTGCACGCTCTGGCGCGTCCGGTCGTTGTGGGCGCGTCACGTTCCGAGCGTTGGCGTGCTCTCCTTGGCCAGGGCTCGCGCCAGTGGGGTCAGGGGAGTGAGGTCAACTCATTTGACAAGGTTAGAGAGAGAGAGAGAGAGGAGGAGGACCAGAGTGAGGGTTGGCATGGTGGTGATCATGGTGGCCGGCATGGTCATGTCCTGGGATCTTGTGTGCAATTTTCTTGAGCAAAAAGGGTGCTGCAAGCTTATGTGGGGTGAGACCAATGTATGTGACAAGGTGAGCAAGGTTGGGGAGGGGTAGATCAAGCACAATGGATCTTGTCCAATATATGTGACATAGGCAATGACATTGGCATGGCTTGTGTCATGATGATCATGGCAAGGCTAGGTCATCTCATTGGGAGTCTTTAGGGTACATTGGGAACTATAGAGGAGTACAAGAGAGGTGGGGTGAGGTGGTGAATAGTGGGTGGAATAGTGGTTGTACTTCTAATTTACTCTATGTGATCAACCTATGTGAGATGCAATGGTTACATCGGTGTTTGAAATTGGCCAAATTTCTTCATAGGTGTGATCTAACTAATGTTTGGCATCCTGTGGCATTGGTTTGAATTTTGGAATTGGTTTGTGAAAATTCTAAAAGTTGGGGTAATCTAGAATCTGTTTCAAAGTTGCCACTTTGCATCCTTATACTAAGCAATAGAAAAGGAACTAGTCAAAATGGTCAACATCAAAAGTGTTCAGCTTGATGGGGTCTTGGATGAGGTGCGAAGATTTGGGAGATTTTGGTTTAAGAATCTCTTAACACAGGGGCTCAAAGTGGGTAAGATGTTAAAATTGTCACATGTGACCATTATCACATGTAACTTAAATTTGATTTTTCTTTTGATTTGATTTGTGTTTCTTTGATTCCAAAGTGATTCTTATTAGTTTAGTAACACTTCCAAACCATTGACACCATTCAAAATGGCCTAGGTTAAAGATTTGCAAAAGTGGTCATAGCCTCATATGTGATGTTGTTTTCATTTTTTTCTTTTTCTTTATTTCTCTTTGATCCAAAAGATCATTGTTTTGGGTTCATTTGATTATGGTTGGGTTGATGGAGGGTTTCACCATTTGGGTAAAGTAAATAGGGCATAGGTCATTATTGGAGAAATGGCCATAAGCCCACATATGCCTCACCCTTTTATTTTATTTTATTTTTATTTGTTCTTCTTTGGTTTTGAGAAGGGTAGGGTTTAGGATTTCGAGAGAGGTTCAACACTTCAAACAAACTAACATGGCAAAGATCACATCATGCACTCTTGAGTACTATGCATATCAAGTGATTCAAATAAAGTTTTTTGCTGGCTCCAAAATTTGAAATAAGTGAAACCCATTTTCTTCTTTTTTCTAAAATTTGGGATTTTACATTCCCCTGGCTATCGTTGTCCGATGGCAATGAGAGGTTGCTCATGGTAAGAGAGGAGAGGAGAGATGAATGGTGCCGGCCGGTTGAAGATCGAAATGCGCATACGTACGAGTCTTATTGAGCAGAGATGAATGGCGGCGCAGATAGCGAAGAGGGATGCGGTTGCTCTTCCGCGGAGTTCGCTCTCCATTCTGGCGGTCGATCGACGCGGACGGTTCCCCTTCGCAGTAACTGCACCGTCGCAAGGTAGGCGACGGTTGAGCGTCGTTCGGGTATCGCTGACGCGTCGGGCCCGCCACTCCCCACCTCGCTTCTCGTTGTATCCGGCGTGTCCGGAGCGTCCCATGTGGACCAGAGACGGGCTCGGTGCGCTGGACACCGTATTAGGCCGCGCCGGACGAAAAGAGATTTGGGGCACGCAGCTGGAAACGAAAAAATGTCTGGCGCGTCCCAAAAACCTTTAGGGGACGCTTTGGGAGACGCGGCTGAAGATGCTCTAAGTACCTCCTAAGCTTAGCTGCAAGGGATCAGTTTTAGGCCTACATCTTCCAGTTCAAGAGCACGCCATCTCTGCTTTACATTCTTGCATTTGAGAAAAAGATGTCCACCATCCTCGAACTATCTATGGCACACTGCACACCTCGTGTCCAACTCAACTCCCTTACTTGCTATATTCATGTACAAATGATGACTATTATGAGCCATTCTCCACATGTAGTGCTGCACTTTTGAGGACAGTTTATTTTCCAATGTTTGTTGAAGACCTCACGTTTCAAAGGAATAGTGCATGAGCTCTGCCTTGCTGCCTAGTACACGCCTTCCTCTCCATATCCACATGAACCTTATAAGCAGATTTCACCGTAAAAATACCCTTGTTGTCATAATGCCAAGCGGTAAAATCTTCGGTATCAGCACATTGTGGAATACTCAGGATTTCTTGGTAATTAAACTAAAATACTTCTTTTTGAAATGGACATAAAACTAGTGTGGTCACCGGTATTTAGCTCACAATTAAACTAAATACTGTTGGATAATTAGGCACAATTTCCATGATTAATTCCAGAATATAAAGCATGACGAAAGTAACTACTAACATGTGAAACTCGAACATACTAGATGCAGTGATCAACATGAACAGTAGCAGAGCAAACGGTACAACATCCATCGCTAAACAGATTGAGATATGTCGCACGTACCGATCTGGTGGAGGTGGTGGTGGAGGTGTAGCAGACGATGTCGCAACAGTAACGTTGTTGATGACAACGTTGTTGACGACGGGGACGATGGGTCGAAGTAGACGGTGTTGAAGACGACGGTAGGCAGCACCGCCCGACTTGGACGGAAGGCGACCCGTGATGAAGAGCTTGAGCAGTCGCGCAGAGCGCTTCCCAAAAACCTAATTCGCCCTCTCCCGTACAGGATCGCAAGGACGAGCGGTTCCGGAAACCTGCTCTCCCGTTCGCCGATGCACGTCGGCGCGCGGGATGGAGTAGGCTATGGTGGCGGCGCAAGCAGAGAGAGGTGGAAACCCTAACTCGTGTATCGGATATATTTCTGCGGTAGACGGGCAAGAGATTATATAGACTCGGGAAACCCTAGGCAACGTGGGCCACGCCCACGTCGCACGAACGTTTCGAGTCGGTTACAGATAGCCCACGATCCGGGAGCGACCCGAACCGACTAACTGTGACGCGTCCGTCTAGGACTCTGTTCGTTTTCCTGAGCTGCAAAAAGTAAGGAAAGTCTCGGCTCGAGGCTCAATCCACTCACCACGAGCGCGGCGCGCGCGTCGTGACGTGTCGAGTCGAGTCGAGTCGAGTCGAGTCGAGACGAGACGAGCGAGGAGGAGGAGGAGGAGCGCGCGCGTGTAGCACTCCTATTCTCACTCACTTACTAGTGGTGAAACAACCCACCTTATAAGGTGGTCTAACTTCCTCCCAACTTTCCATGTGGGACTAAACTTCCCACCTCTTGCCACTCCCTAGTGAGCTGCCACCAACTTGGGCTCAAACTCACAAGGCTGCCACTATGTGGGCTTTGAGATTTATAGGAAAAACTGAAATCTAATTTGGGCCACTAAAAGTGGGCCCAATATTTCAACAATCCCCCACCGGATCTCAAATCCCCATTTAGAGATTTACCAATACTCGAGTGCTTGTTTATATACCAGGTGTTTCAGCGGAGACTGTTAAGTTGAACTTCCGCCTAGAACCTTAAGCTACATCCATTCACACTTGAACAATGGACCAAGCCTTGAATTGCAAGTTTTGCGTGAACAGGGTTTCACTCAAAGTCATGACCAGTACATGGCTGCCAGTAGCCTACCCCGCGGTTGAAGCATATGCGTCATACTTCGTGGTCTCTTCATGAGTTTACTAGAGATCACCCAAATCTCATAGATTGCGACGTTTAACAATCAGACTCATATAGGTGTGTTATTTCAAGAATGCTCGAAGGACAACATCTTTGCTAATATAGCCAACATAAACACATTAAGGCTTGTTGCCAACCTGCCTTACAAGCAATTGAGAGTTGTGCATCTTCACATAGAGAGGGTTACATAATACTCTCCTCAATTAAACCACTAGTTTGTTCTTCCCGAGGTCCTAATTCACGGGATCTCCGATCACAAAGGTTGGGTTACCACTATGGTGTAACATCAACGGGTCTCAAACCCATCTCCCTCGATGCACTTTCTATCACATTACGTGATAGTCCCTTTGTAAAGGGATCTGCCGGGTTTTTGTCTCGTTTGAATATATGTAACGAGTTATTACTCCGGAGTTTCGCAATTTCTCGACGGACTTCAAACGTCTCTTGACGTGTCTTGATGACTTCGCGTTATCCTTAGAATTGTTCACTTTGACAATTACGGTTTGATTGTCACAATTCAAAAGGATTGCCGGAACAGGTTTTTCAACCACGGGCAAGTCCATCAAGAGCTCACGCAACCATTACGATTCAACGGTGGTTGTGTCTAAAGCGATAAGTTCTGCTTCCATAGTTGACTTCGTCAATATGGTTTGCTTGCAAGATCTCCATGATACTGCGCCACCTCCAAAGGTAAATACATACCCACTTGTGGCGTACAGATCAGCTACATCTGAGATCCAATTCGAATCACTATATCCTTCAAGCACGAGTTGGGTGCCCTGAGTAGTGAATCCCATAACTCATTGTACCACATAGGTAGCGCATGACCCTATCAAGTGCATGCCAATGATCAGTACCCGGGTTTGACATGAACCTACTCAACTTGCTAATAGCAAAAGAGATGTCCGGTCTAGTCGCGCTCGCTAAGTACATGAGTGAGCCAACAATCTGAGAGTATCTCAGTTGATCTACGGCAATCCTCCGGTTCTTGCGTAATGTCACACTCGGGATCATAAGGTGTTGGAGAAGACTTGCTATCAATATAGCCGAACCGGCTCAAGATCTTCTCAACATAATGGGATTGCGTTAGAGTAATCCCACTCTCATTCTTAATAAGCTTGATGTTCAGAATTACATCAGCTTCTCCCAGATCTTTCATATCAAAGCACTTTGACAAGAAAGACTTGACCTTGTGTATTACTTTCATGTTTGTACCAAATATCAGAATATCATCCACATACAAACACACTATAACACCTTCGCCCCCACCATGGCGATAGTAAACACACTTGTCGACCTCATTGACAACAAAGCCTACGAAGTCAAAGTTCGTCAAACTTCTCATGTCATTGCTTAGGTGCTTGTTTCAGGCCATATAAAGATTTGAGCAACTTGCACACCTTTCTTTCTTCACCTTTTACTACGAACCCATCAGGCTGATCCATATAGATTTCCTCTTCCAACTCTCCATTAAGAAAAGCTGTCTTTACGTCCATTTGATGAACGACAAGACCATAGGAGGCAGCCATGGACAGTAGTACTCGAATGGTGGTAAGTCTAGCGACAGGTGAATAGGTGTCGAAGTAATCTTCGCCTTCTCTCTCTGTGTAGCCTTTAGCTACAAGCCGCGCCTTGTACTTCTCAATAGTACCATCAGGTCTTAGCTTCTTCTTGAACACCCATTTGCAGCCCACGAGGCTTGCATCCATGGGGTCATTCGATAGCTCACAAGTTCCATTAGAAAGAATCCGAGTCCATCTCGTTATGGACAGCTTCTTTCCGATCATCTGCATCCGGAGATGCATATGCCTCTGCAATGGACGTGGGAGTATCATCCACAAGGTACACAATGAAATCATCACCAAAGGATTTTTCAATCCTTCGTCTCTTGCTCCGTTTAGGAGCTTCATTGTCATCCTTCTCAGTAACATTCTCATGTGATTGTTCAAAATACTCATTAGATGTACTAGACTCAGGGATTATCTCAATAGAAATTCTAGCAATGCTATGCATATCTTTCATAGGAAACATATTCTCAAAAAATGTTGCATCACGAGATTCCATAATAGTATCAACATGCATATCAGGTACCTCGGATTGAACTACTAAAAATCTATATCCTACACTCCGCGGAGCATAACCTAGAAAGATACAATCCACTGTCTTTGGTTCGAGTTTGCGCTTCTTAGTGATTGGAATATTGACTTTCGCCAAACATCCCCATGTGCGCAAATACGAAAGTGATGGTTTTCTTCCAGCCCACTCCTCGTAAGGGGTTTGATCTTTATTCTTGTTAGGAACTCTATTCGGGACATGACATGAAGTCAATAAAGCCTCCCCCCACCATGCCTTAGATAAACCAGCGGTGGCTAACATGGAATTCACCAAGTCGGTCGGCGTGCGGTTTTCCTCTCGGCAACCCCGTTTGATTGGGGTGAATAGGGAGGCGTCCTCTCATGAATAATGCCATGTTCCTCACGGAATTCATCAAAGATTTTAGGAAAATATTCGCCACCACGATCCGACCTAAGACGCTTGATCTTTCTCTTTAGTTGATTTTCAACTTCGGCCTTATAAATTTTAAAGTAGTCTAAAGCTTCATCTTTAGTCCGCAACAAATAAACATAGCAAAATCTAGTCGCATCATCAATCAATGTCATGAAATATCTCTTTCCACCTTTTGTCAACACACCATTCATCTCGCATAGATCGGAATGTATGAGTTCTAGAGGTGCCAAGTTTCTCTCCTCGGCCGCCTTGTGAGGCTTCCGAGGTTGCTTTGATTGCACACAACTATGGCACTTAGAACCTTTGGCAATGGTGAAATTCGGAATTAAACTTAAACTGGATAGCCGAGACATTAAACCAAAATTAATGTGACATAAAAGAGAATGCCAAACACTGGTATCATCACTAACATTGCCACAAATATGGTTCACAGACTTATTACTGAAATCAGAAAGCGAAAAGCGGAACAAGCCTCCGCACTCATAGCCTTTACCAATAAATTGTTCAAACTTGGAAACAACTACTTTATTCGACTCTAAAACAACCTTAAACCCATCTCTCGCATAGAAGGGAGCCGCTAACGAGATTCTTGTTCATAGTAGGGACATGCTGCACGTTCCTCGGCTGCACGATCTTCCCCGAAGTGAACTTCGGATCTACCGTGCCAACACCACGAACGAAGCATGTGACCCATTCCCCATCAAGACGGAAGAATCCCGGGCGACCTGGTAAGAAGTGAACATGGATATGTCAGCACACACATGAACATTAGCACCTGTATCAATCCACCAACATGGAGATGGAAATACCGAAAGAACAGTAAAGAGATTACCGTACCCATCAGCATTGCTAGCGGTCACCGTGTTGACTTGCCTCGCCTTTTTCTTGCGGTCCGCCCTCTCCGGACAGTCCTTAGAAAAGTGGCCAGTCTCTCCACACGTAAAGCAGCTCGGATTTGCTTTGTTTATCATCTTCTTCTTCTTGAAGGTTGTAGTCTTCATAGGCTTATTGAAGGAGGGCTTGTTATTCCCTTTGTTCTTCGTTGTAGGGTTTCTTACTGCACCATGTTGGCGCTAGGCTCGACCCTCTCCTTTCTCGGTATTATCCTTAGCCCGAGCTTTCTCCTCAACATCAAGAGATGCTATCGGATTTTCAACTGATATCTCTTGTCTCTTGTGTTTGAGAGTTGTGGCAAAGTTCCTCCATGAAGGGGGCAACTTAGCGATGATGCATCCAGCCACAAACTTGTCAGGTAAGGCACACTTAAGGAGTTCAAGCTCTTTCGCAATGCACTGTATCTCATGAGCTTGTTCGACTACATAACGGTTGTTAACCATCCCGATGTCATGGAAGCTCTCCATGATGTACGGTTCATCTGCTCGCATCGGTTGCACCGAACTTAGCATTCGGTGCATCCCGGAGCTCTTTACCATCTGTTAAGTGCATGTACACATCACACAGACGATCAGCAAGAATACTTAGAACGCATCCGACGAAGAGAGTATTGTTTTCCTTGAACTTGTTCCGATCTTGGTCAGATATAGTTCCTTCGGGTAAACCATCGGTAACTTCGAACACTTTCGGATGAGTAAGCCGGAGCATGGCCTTATACTCGCCACCTCTTAAAGTGCACACCGGTAAACTTATCCGGCCTCAGTGCATCGGAAAAACCAGCCATTGTTAACTCAGGAAATTGCCTACAATTAGGTTTTTGGATTGTTGGATAATTAGGCACAATTTCCATGATTAATTCCAGAATATAAAGCATGACGAAAGTAACTACTAACATGTGAAACTCGAACATACTAGATGAGGGGATCAACATGAACAGTAGCAGAGCAAACGGTACAACATCCATCGCTAAACAGATTGAGATATGTCGCACGTACCGATCCGGTGGAGGTGGTGGTGGAGGTGTAGCGAACGATGTCGCAGCGAGTAACGTTGTTGATGACAACGTTGTTGACGACGGGGACGATGGGTCGAAGTAGACGGTGTTGAAGACGATGGTAGGCAGCACCGCCCGACTTGGACGGAAGGCGACCCGTGATGAAGAGCTTGAGCGGTCGCGCGAGCGCTTCCCAAAACCTAATTCGCCCTCTCCCGTACAGGATCGCAAGGACGAGCGGTTCCGGAGACCTGCTCTCCCGTTCGCCGATGCACGTCGGCGCGCGGGATGGAGTAGGCTATGGTGGCGGCGCAAGCAGAGAGAGGTGGAAACCCTAACTCGTGTATTGGATATATTTCTGCGGTAGACGGGCAAGAGATTATATAGACTCGGGAAACCCTAGGCAACGTGGGCCACACCCACGTCGCACGAACGTTTCGAGTCGGTTACAGATAGCCCACGATCCGGGAGCGACCCGAACCGACTAACTGTGACGCGTCCGTCTAGGACTCTGTTCGTTTTCCTGAGCTGCAAAAAGTAAGGAAAGTCTCGGCTCGAGGCTCAATCCACTCACCACGAGCGCGGCGCGTGCGTCGTGACGTGTCGTGTCGAGTCGAGTCGAGGAGGAGGAGGAGGAGCGCGCGCGTGTAGCACTCCTATTCTCACTCACTTACTAGTGGTGAAACAACCCACCTTATAAGGTGGTCTAACTTCCTCCCAACTTTCCATGTGGGACTAAACTTCCCACCTCTTGCCACTCCCTAGTGAGCTGCCACCAACTTGGGCTCAAACTCACAAGGATGCCACTATGTGGGCTTTGAGATTTATAGGAAAAACTGAAATCTAATTTGGGCCACTAAAAGTGGGCCCAATATTTCAACAATCCCCCACCGGATCTCAAATCCCCATTTAGAGATTTACCAATACTCACTTGCTTGTTTATATACCGGCGTTTCAGCGGAGACTCGTTAAGTTGAACTTCCGCCTAGAACCTTAAGCTACATCCATTCACACTTGAACAATGAACCAAGCCTTGAATTGCAAGTTTTGCGTGAACAGGGTTTCACTCAAAGTCATGACCAGTACATGGCTGCCAGTAGCCTACCCCGCGGGTGAAGCATATGCGTCATACTTCGTGGTCTCTTCATGAGTTTACTAGAGATCACCCAAATCTCATAGATTGTGACGTTTAACAATCGGACTCATATAGGTGTGTTATTTCAAGAATGCTCTGTAGGACAACATCTTTGCTAATATAGCCAACATAAACACATTAAGGCTTGTTGTCAACCTGCCTTACAGCAATTGAGAGTTGTGCATCTTCACATAGAGAGGGTTACATAATACTCTCCTCAATTAAACCACTAGTTTGTTCTTCCCAGGTCCTAATTCACGGGATCTCCGATCACAAAGGTTGGGTTAGCACTATGGTGTAACATCAATGGGTCTCAAACCCATCTCCTCGATGCACTTTCTATCACATTACGTGATAGTCCCTTTGTAAAGGGATCTCGCCAGGTTTTTGTCCGTTTGAATATATGTAACAGTTATTACTCCGGAGTTTCGCAATTTCCTGACGGACTTCAAACGTCTCTTGACGTGTCTTGATGACTTCGCGTTATCCTTAGAATTGTTCACTTTGACAATTACAGTTTGATTGTCACAATTCAAAAGGATTGCCGGAACAGGTTTTTCAACCACGAGGCAAGTCCATCAAGAGCTCACGCAACCATTACGATTCAACGGTGGTTGTGTCTAAAGCGATAAGTTCTGCTTCCATAGTTGACCTCGCCAATATGGTTTGCTTGCAAGATCTCCATGATACTGCGCCACCTCCAAAGGTAAATACATACCCACTTGTGGCGTACAGATCAGCTACATCTGAGATCCAATTCGAATCACTATATCCTTCAAGCACAGCTGGGTGCCCTGAGTAGTGAATCCCATAACTCATTGTACCACATAGGTAGCGCATGACCCTATCAAGTGCATGCCAATGATCAGTACCCGGGTTTGACATGAACCTACTCAACTTGCTAATAGCAAAAGAGATGTCCGGTCTAGTCGCGCTCGCTAAGTACATGAGTGAGCCAACAATGCGAGAGTATCTCGGTTGATCTACGGCAATCCTCCGGTTCTTGCGTAATGTCACACTCGGGATCATAAGGTGTTGGAGAAGACTTGCTATCAATATAGCCGAACCGGCTCAAGATCTTCTCAACATAATGGGATTGCGTTAGAGTAATCCCACTCTCATTCTTAATAAGCTTGATGTTCAGAATTACATCAGCTTCTCCCAGATCTTTCATATCAAAGCACTTTGACAAGAAAGACTTGACCTCGTGTATTACTTTCATGTTTGTACGAAATATCAGAATATCATCCACATACAAACACACTATAACACCTTCGCCCCCACCATGGCGATAGTAAACACACTTGTCAGCCTCATTGACAACAAAGCCTACATAAGTCAAAGTTCTGTCAAACTTCTCATGTCATTGCTTAGGTGCTTGTTTCAGGCCATATAAAGATTTCAGCAACTTGCACACCTTTCTTTCTTCACCTTTTACTACGAACCCATCGAGGCTGATCCATATAGATTTCCTCTTCCAACTCTCCATTAAGAAAAGCTGTCTTTACGTCCATTTGATGAACGACAAGACCATAGGAGGCAGCCATGGACAGGTAGTACTCGAATGGTGGTAAGTCTAGCGACAGGTGAATAGGTGTCGAAGTAATCTTCGCCTTCTCTCTCGTGTAGACTTTAGCTACAAGCCGCGCCTTGTACTTCTCAATAGTACCATCGGGTCTTAGCTTCTTCTTGAACACCCATTTGCAGCCCACAGGCTTGCATCCATGGGGTCGTTCGATAGCTCACAAGTTCCATTAGAAAGAATCCAGTCCATCTCGTTATGGACGAGCTTCTTTCCGAGTCATCTGCATCTGGAGATGCATATGCCTCTGCAATGGACGTGGGAGTATCATCCACAAGGTACACAATGAAATCATCACCAAAGGATTTTTCAATCCTTCGTCTCTTGCTCCGTTTAGGAGCTTCATTGTCATCCTTCTCAGTAACATTCTCATGTGATTGTTCAAAATACTCATTGGATGTACTAGACTCAGGGATTATCTCAATAGAAATTCTAGCAATGCTATGCATATCTTTCATAGGAAACATATTCTCAAAAAATGTTGCATCACGAGATTCCATAATAGTATCAACATGCATATCAGGTACCTCGGATTGAACTACTAAAAATCTATATCATACACTCCGCGGAGCATAACCTAGAAAGATACAATCCACTTGTCTTTGGTCCGAGTTTGCGCTTCTTAGTGATTGGAATATTGACTTTCGCCAAACATCCCCATGTGCGCAAATACGAAAGTGATGGTTTTCTTCCAGCCCACTCCTCGTAAGGGGTTTTATCTTTATTCTTGTTAGGAACTCTATTCAGGACATGACATGAAGTCAATAAAGCCTCCCCCACCATGCCTTAGATAAACCAGCGGTGGCTAACATGGAATTCACCAAGTCGATCAGCGTGCGGTTTTCCTCTCGGCAACCCCGTTTGATTGGGGTGAATAGGGAGGCGTCCTCTCATGAATAATGCCATGTTCCTCACAGAATTCATCAAAGATTTTAGGAAAATATTCGCCACCACGATCCGACCTAAGACGCTTGATCTTTCTCTTTAGTTGATTTTCAACTTCGGCCTTATAAATTTTAAAGTAGTCTAAAGCTTCATCTTTAGTTCGCAACAAATAAACATAGCAAAATCTAGTCGCATCATCAATCAATGTCATGAAATATCTCTTTCCACCTTTTGTCAACACACCATTCATCTCGCATAGATCGAGAATGTATGAGTTCTAGAGGTGCCAAGTTTCTCTCCTCGGCCGCCTTGTGAGGCTTCCGAGGTTGCTTTGATTGCACACAACTATGGCACTTAGAACCTTTGGCAATGGTGAAATTCGGAATTAAACTTAAAGCTGGATAGCCGAGACATTAAACCAAAATTAATGTGACATAAACGAGAATGCCAAACACCGGTATCATCACTAACATTGCCACAAATATGGTTCACGAGACTTATTACTGAAATCGAAAGCGAAAAGCGGAACAAGCCTCCGCACTCATAGCCTTTACCAATAAATTGTTCAAACTTGGAAACAACTACTTTATTCGACTCTAAAACAACCTTAAACCCATCTCCGCATAGAAGGGAGCCGCTAACGAGATTCTTGTTCATAGTAGGGACATCGCTGCACGTTCCTCGGCTGCACGATCTTCCCGAAGTGAACTTCGAGATCTACCGTGCCAACACCACGAAAGAAGCATGTGACCCATTCCCCATCAAGACGGAAGAATCCCGGGCGACCTGGTAAGAAGTGAACATGGATATGTCAGCACACACATGAACATTAGCACCTGTATCAATCCACCAACATGGAGATTGAAATACCGAAAGAACAGTAAAGAGATTACCGTACCCATCAGCATTGCTAGCGGTCACCGTGTTGACTTGACTCGCCTTTTTCTTGCGGTCTGCCCTCTCTGGACAGTCCTTAGAAAAGTGGTCGATCTCTCCACACGTAAAGCAGCTCAGATCTGCTTTGTTTATCATCTTCTTCTTCTTGAAGGTTGTAGTCTTCATAGGCTTATTGAAGGAGGGCTTGTTATTCCCTTTGTTCTTCGCTGTAGGGTTTCTTCCGCACCATGTTGGCGCTAGATCGACCCTCTCCTTTCTCGGTATTATCCTTAGCCCGAGCTTTCTCCTCAACATCAAGAGATGCTATCGGATTTTCAAGCGATATCTCCTGTCTCTTGTGTTTGAGAGTTGTGGCAAAGTTCCTCCATGAAGGGGGCAACTTAGCGATGATGCATCCAGCCACAAACTTGTCGAGTAAGGCACACTTAAGGAGTTCAAGCTCTTTCGCAATGCACTCGTATCTCATGAGCTTGTTCGACTACGAACGGTTGTTAACCATCCCGATGTCATGGAAGCTCTCCATGATGTACCGTTCATCGCTCGCATCGGTTGCACCGAACTTAGCATTCGGTGCATCCCGGAGCTCTTTACCATCTGTTAAGTGCATGTACACATCACACGAGACGATCGGCAAGAATACTTAGAACGCATCCGACGAAGAGAGTATTGTTTTCCTTGAACTTGTTCCGATCTTGGTCAGATATAGTTCCTTCGGGTAAACCATCGGTAACTTCGAACACTTTCGGATGAGTAAGCCGAGCATGGCCTTATACTGCCACCTCTTAAAGTGCACACCGGTAAACTTATCCGGCCTCAGTGCATCGGAAAAACCAGCCATTGTTAACTCAGGAAATTGCCTACAATTAGGTTTTTGGATTGTTGGATAATTAGGCACAATTTCCATGATTAATTCCAGAATATAAAGCATGACGAAAGTAACTACTAACATGTGAAACTCGAACATACTAGATGCAGTGATCAACATGAACGATGAGCAGAGCAAACGGTACAACATCCATCGCTAAACGGATTGAGATATGTCGCACGTACCGATCCGGTGGAGGTGGTGGTGGAGGTGTAGCGGACGATGTCGCAGCGATAACGTTGTTGATGACAACGTTGTTGACGGACGGGTCGAAGTAGACGGTGAGGCAGCACCGCCCGACTTGGACGGAAGGCGACCCGTGATGAAGAGCTTGAGCAGTCGCGCAGAGCGCTTCCCAAAAACCTAATTCGCCCTCTCCCGTACAGGATCGCAAGGACGAGCGGTTCCGGAGACCTGCTCTCCCGTTCGCCGATGCACGTCGGCGCGCGGGATGGAGTAGGCTATCGTGGCCGACGCGGGATGGAGTAGGCTATCGTTGCTATAGTGGACTCTGTTCGTTTTCCTGAGCTGCAAAAAGTAAGGAAAGTCGAGGCTCAATCCACTCACCACGAGCGCGGCGCGCGCGTCGTGACGAGACGAGCGAGGAGGAGGAGGAGGAGCGCGCGTGTAGCACTCCTATTCTCACTCACTTACTAGTGGTGAAACAACTCACCTTATAAGGTGGTCTAACTTCCTCCCAACTTTCCATGTGGGACTAAACTTCCCACCTCTTGCCACTATGTGGGCTTTGAGATTTATAGGAAAAACTAAAATCTAATTTGGGCCACTAAAAGTGGGCCCAATATTTCAACAAATACCGGTGGGCCAAAGTAATTATAAACTCATTGTAAGAGGGGCCTGGACTTTCTATTATCCCCAATCCATTTGTGTTAGAAAGGTCCCAAAATGGAGTCGTTTTTATTTGAAAGTGGGACGCACGAACGATTCCACACAGTGCAGAAAAAACTCAGCGATTTGACAAAATGGTCTTAGCGACATGCACCACATCCTTACCATGTGCCGATTGGCCTCACAAACTCGTGTGAGGGCGTGCACCATAGGAATGGTGTAGACAAGGACTTGGGAGAGAAGCGTCATTGTCAACACTAACATCCGTCATTTTCCATACTAAAGCCGTGTACTCCACCGAAACGCCTATACCTGATGACCGTACGCATGGTTGGCTGAGAGCCGTACAGCGCGCGTCCCAAACACGGCAACTAACCTGATTTCTTTCGAACTCATGGAACACTAAACCGAATTGGCCATAGTAAGTTTCTGAATTCTGATGGCGAAGTGTTATGAAGCATTGAGTAATTTTGCTCCGGCCTCATCACCAGTTCTCTTCCATACTAACAACTTTACAATACCAAGATCTCAAAAACAAAACAAAAAAGACCCACAATACCAAAATTATATTCTGTCAACTATAGTTATGACCAGTTCATTTCTTTCTCTTGATCTCCGGTTGTCGTAGGCTCAGCGTGCACCACCACTAGTAGAAAACAGGACTTTCGTGGGAGCCTTTTGTCGCGGGCGCGATTGCACCCGCGACAAATGGCGTGGCCACGTCGCCCCGGAACCATTCGGAGCAAGCCGGGTCTTTTGTCGCGCCCTTTTGTCGCGGGCCGTATCACAACCCGCGACAAAAGGGGTATGAGCTTTGGCGCCCCCTGCCAGCAACCCTTTTGTCGCGGGTCATAATACGGCCCGCGACAAAGGGCCATGCCTATATATACGCACATCCACCCCCACCTCCCTACATTTTTTTCCTTGGTGGTGAAAGGTGGAGGTGTATGCTAGCTTATTTTTTCTTCATGTGCACAAGAGGTGTTTGATGAAATATG
This sequence comes from Lolium rigidum, assembly GCF_022539505.1. Lineage (NCBI taxonomy): Eukaryota > Viridiplantae > Streptophyta > Magnoliopsida > Poales > Poaceae > Lolium > Lolium rigidum. The sequence goes on from NC_061511.1 coordinate 101,244,611, forward strand.
TATGAGGGATGCCACTTGATTTTATTTGATAACATTTCTCCTCTTTTTGATCCTAAAAGGTTAGCAACTATTTTCTCGTATATACATAGTCCGTACAATACTAATTTTAGCAAGGTGATTGCATCTGATACATAACTGTACTTATGATGCAGATGAGTCATCCATGGATGTAAGGTAACCGATGTGCTCCCCCTTTCAGAGAGGGCGTGAATTCTTTCCTGCTTGTGGCCGAGAACAACAAGTCGAAGCAAGGTTTTATGTGTTGTCCATGTCTGAAATGTAAGAACGAGAAGGATTACTCTTGCTCAATAGACATTAAGAGCCACCTGCTTCGGTTTGGATTCATGTCCAGCTATAATGTTTGGACCAAGCACGGAGAAGAAGAGGTTATGATGGAAGACGGCGATGAAGAAGAAGATAACGATGACCAGTACCGATCTATGTTCTCTCGAATGCGATGATACCGCAATGGAAGACAATGAAGAAGAAGGAGGTGAAGAACAGGCAGCAGATGATCCTGTTGATGATGATCTTCGTCGGGCCATTTCTGATGCAAGAAGAGATTGTGGCGCGGATAAGCAGAGGTTGCAGTTCGACAAGATGTTAGAGGACCACCACAAATTGTTGTACCCAGGTTGTGAAGATGGGCAGAGAAAGCTGAGTAGCATATTGGAATTGCTGAAATGGAAGGCAGAGGTTGGTGTGACTGACTCGGGATTTGAAAAATTGATGATAATACTAAAGAAGCTGTTTCCAAGAAATAACGAATTGCCCATCAGTACGTATTAAGCAAAGAAGCTTGTCCGCCCTCTAGGATTAGATTTGCAGAAAATACATGCATGCATTAATGACTGTATCCTCTACCGCGGTGAGAACTACGAGAATTTGAATAAATGCCCGATATGCGGTGCATTGCGGTATAAGATCAGAAAAGATGACCCTGGTGATGTTGAGGGCGAGCCACCCAGGAAGAGGGTTCCTGCGAAGGTGATGTAGTATGCTCCAATAATACCACGGTTGAAATGTTTGTTCAGAAACAAAGAGCATGCCAAGTTGTTGAGATGGCACATGGAAGAACATAAGAAAGAAGCGATGTTGAGGCACCCCGCTGATGGTCGGCAGTGGAGAAACATCGGGAGAGAGTTCCCGGATTTTGCAGGTGAGGAAAGGAACTTATGGTTTGGTCTAAGTACAGATGGCATGAATCCTTTTGGGGAGCAGAGCTGCAGTCATAACACCTGGCCCGTGACTCTATGTATCTACAACCTTCCTCCTTGGTTGTGCATGAAGCGGAAGTTCATTGTGATGCCAGTGCTTATCCAAGGCCCAAAGTGAAAGGATCGTATGCCGCACCTAGAGGGGGGGGGTGAATAGGTGCTACCCAATTTTCAGTTCTTTTTCAATTTAGGCTTGACACACAGGTAAATTCTCTAGATATGCAACTAAGTGAATTTACCTATATGACAAGGTTATCAACTAAGCAAGATATAGCTACGCAATATATAGGAGATAGAATGGGATAGAGGTAGCCGAGAGTGGAGCACGCGTTGACACGGAGATGATTCCCGTAGTTCCCTTCCTTTGCAAGAAGGTACGTCTACGTTTGGAGGAGTGTGGTTGCTACGCAAGCCAAACCAACAGCCACGAAGGCTTCACTCAGATCTCCTGTGAGCAACGCCACAAAGGCATATGATCTTAGTTTTCTGAACACACCATCGTAATATGACTTACACGAGAGGAAGGATGACTATACACGCGCACTTGCGAAGGTAATTGAGGAGAAGAAGGATAGTGCTGGTAAGAAGAAGAATAGTGCTAGCACGAGCAAATCATCAGCAAGAAGTGTAGCCGGGAAGAAATCAAGTTCAATAAGTGCACCCCTCAAGGCCAAGCAAGCGACAGCAGGCAGAAAAGGAAAGGAAGTTTCCCAGCTCGGAGCACAAGCCAAACAATCGCTCCCACCACTCAAAGTGTTGCAAGTTCCCTTAGCGTACCAGGAACTTGGTCCTTTTGATATGAACGAAGCTGCGACGCTAGCGGCTCAAATTGGCATGACCGTGGAGGACATGATGTTCTCCGATTCAGTACCTAAGGCTGATATAGCTCCTAAATTTATCTACGGGGCCGACTTGGTCAGCAAAGAGAGGCTGCATAAACTGCCAATGCATATGCGGAATTTGCATCAGTGGTACCTTAATGCGTGCAAAGAGAACACAAGTTTCATCATGGCGGATATCCCAGGAGATTATTACTTCCGAAGGGAGCACATCCATATGGAGATGAATGAACTCTGGCAGTTATTCAATTTAGACGCCCTCGACAAATCTGTAATGAGTTGCTACTGCTTGTAAGTTAACTACATATAAGTTTGTGTTCATTCAGTTGTTACTGTTCATTGCATATACTCATTATATCATATGTGTTCTCTTATGCAGACTGAAGATGGTTGAATGCAGCCATAATAATGTGCACAATGTTGGGTTTGTTGACCCAGATAAAGTACATCATGAAACCGTAAAGAATAAAATCGAAGAAACGGTGGAAAACCTAACGAGGTTTATAGTGGAGCAAAGCTTCTGTGATTCAATACTCTTTCCTTACAACCACCGGTGAGAGTCTTACTGATCTATTGTGCACATTCAGTTTTTCTTACTCGATGTTAAGTCTAATTCATGACGTCTATATAAACATGTGCAGTTTTCACTTGATTCTGCTAAACATTAAAGTTGATCAGGGAATTGTTGAAGTAAGCGACCCATTGAATAGAGGCCTGGACGGGTTCCGCGACTTGTAGGAGATTCTCCAGAGGTAATTTCAATCATTGTCGCGCTATATCTTTCGTGAGACATCAATTAATCATCCATTATATTAATTCTATCATTCTTTTGCCTGGCAGGGTTTGGACAGCTTTCAAGGAGGTTATTACGGGTGAACACTTCGCAGAAAAGCTAACATTTACTATTGTACCGTGCGCCCAGCAGCCACAGGGGACGAATCTATGTGGATACTACGTTTGCGAGTCCATTCTCATGTTAACCACTGAGCAGCACAACGATAATAGATTCAACGTAAGCAATAACATTCACAACTTTAATTTATTATCGTCAATACTTCGTTATCAAGATTGATACAATCATATTCATCTCATTTTCCTATATAGGTCGACCTCATACGGGAGACCCTCCAACCACAGGAACACGTACTAGGAATTACGGAGGAACTGGCGGCATTTCTGTTGACAGAAGTAATAGACGACAAGGGCCGGTTTAGTCCAAAGAGGCGTCGGCAGTAGGGAGCTCCATGTATATGTATTAGTTCGAATAGACGACGGGCTTTTGTCCCGGTAGTCATGAGCTCCATGTATATGTGTAAGGGGAATCTACGAATAGATCGACTTTTGCTTCCAATATTTGTTTGCTCGATATATATATAATAAATGAACATATGCAACTTTTATTTTGAAATGAAAAGATGAAATAAAAGGGGGGCGGTGGGGGGTGGTGGTGCTGCCCTCAAACCCTAAAGCAGCAGCGTTCTGCGCGCGCCACGTAGAGCTCCTTATGTCGCGGGTCGTGATACGGACCGCGACAAAAGGAGATGTCCCATGCGCCGCCCCGCGCCTGCCACGTGGTGGACCTTATGTCACGGGTCGTAAGCGACCCGCGATAAAAGGTGGACCTTTTGTCGCGCCTCCCTTGCCGCGGTTGGCCGCCCGCAATAAAAGGGTCATACGATCCGCGACATTAGGCATGTTTTCCACTAGTGCACGCCGGACGCCTCCAGAGCCTAATGATATATCATATATCTTATCATTATCATTCGGCAGCCTAATGATATCATTGGTATCATCAATCGGACCTCGATGGAAACGCGAGACGGAGAATTTGGCAATCAGATGACCCATCGATCTTCTGCGGAACAATGTCTGAACCTGATCAAAAAGTGTAACTGTTATAAGACCCACAACAGAACCAATCAACAAAACTAGCACGGCTGTCGACTATTGGTACGTGTGCGGCCAGCTAGGTTAGCTGTGATAGGCTGATAGCCACTGCCAATACCTGAAGAATATTGGCTGCCTGATTTTGCCTCCAGCTGCTCCAGTGCTAATAGTGATATCTCCCAATCGCGGCATCAGTTCTGAGAGGCTCAATTTGGTCCTGCTCAAGTGCTCCTCCTGCTGGGGCAAATATTTGGTGCTTCAACTGTCAAACGGTATCTACTGTCCTTCACATCTCCCGCCCATATATTATTAGTACTAAGTTTATCTTGTCTCTATCCATACTCTCACCAAAAAGTTCCTAGCTAGTCGTTGCTTGTGTCCCGGATAAGTACCACAATTTAGTTAATCTCCTTCAGTTGGGGCACACAAGAAGTTCTCTATCTCATTGCTGATGCCTGATAGGGACAAGATCTCTTTCCTTGACGTGTTGACAGGCAAATTATTGGTGAGCTTTGAGTATATGGTGCCGGAGATAATGCTGAGGAAGTAATTCTTCCGACCTGATATCTGGTGGCGCAAATTAAGAGACTTGGAATAACACATCTCATGGAAAAGACGCAATATCGGAATATTCCTGCAACAAAGAATGGACAGCCATTTTCGGGGATTGTAACACATATGCGTAACGATCTGATGAATCGAAGTGTAGTTGTGGTTGTGGAGGTCCCTAGCTTGCGGATGGACATAGAACAACCTAACTGCATTACGCACAGGGACCCACGTGGATATGTAGAATTATTGCTAGCTTGGCCGTCGATCCCATATGGCTCTGCTAAGCTGACAAGGTTCAAAATTTCGACGCCTCTTGGACATTACGGCTTCTGGACGCTTCAGCAGCCGTTCGCGCATGAATTGTTTTCAGTACTCCCACGTTGTCAAAATTATATTCCTTACTAAAACCGTTTAAATTTGTGCAGTCTTGGACTTGATTGTTCTGTGCATACGTCGTTATAGCACCAGATTTTTTGCATCTTAATATATCTTCAGTAGGCAGGCACTGAACAAAGACAGCTCTCTTGTACTTCTCTATCTTTGCTGACCACATGATAAAATCAAATTTGCTGGACCCATTGCCGAATTGTCTCTTTTCAAAGCATATGAAAAACTGTGTCTTGCGATAGCTCGTCCATGCTTCGAACACAACTAACAGGATGTTCATAGTCCTTTTGTTTGGGACTAACCACTAAACTCCCATGATTAAGAACTACCAAATAGTGCGGTATCTAAACTACCACTTGTACGTAGCATCTGATTTCATACAATAGAATGTCGAAGAGCCAACACACACTATCCAGAAGAAACTTCAGATGTTGAAAATATTTCATAGTCGCCATTCACCAGCGCATCAAAGTATCCATTCCACCTGAGCAGAGGGCAAGAATCAAAAGGTGACTTCTCCAATAGCATCACCAGGTATGTCCACCACTACTCTGTTGAAGGACAATGGCTGCCAGCCCGAAGAATGAGGAACAAGCCACTTCTTTCTATCAATTACAATTTGCAAAATCGAGTTTATAGCATAAAACTACTACTTTTGATGCTAAATTTCGGAAAACTACCAGTTTTCGCTCCAATCGCACAGAACTACCACATTTGGGCGAGTTTGTTTCAAATAGCACTGATCGTCCCATCGAACGCAGATTGACGAGCGTTTAAGACAACGCGGGCCCATCGTCGGGCATGACGTGGCGCCGTCCGTCAACGAGCCGTTAACGGCGTGCGGGACCCACCACTCGCGGACGGTAGAAGAGGCACGCGCCCCTGTCCGCGCGTTACCGACCGACCGAGCCCGTGCCTTCTCCCCTTGGCAGCGGCGCCGCCGAGGCTCCCGCACCGCCGTCGCCCATTGCCGCCGCCGCCCGCCGCCGCCGCATGCCTAGGCTGGAACGACGGCGAAAGCTCGCCGGAGCACCTCCCTGTAAGTTCTTAGCCTCTCATCTCTGATTTCGAATTTAGGGTTAGGGTTCTTGTACCGATTTGGGATTTTTCGATTTCCGTCGATTTAGGTCAATAAAGTTCGTTTCTTTTGCGATTTCTTGTCGATTAGGACTTGCATGCCATGGATTACGCCCCTGAGACATGCGCAGACCTCTCATTCTCTGGAGTTGCTGTCGGAGCGGAACGCTGCCGCGTTCATGACTTGGAGCCGACCGGATGCGTCGCATTTGAGGGTAGTTTGACCGGGAGGAGGTTTCTCATGTGCAGCGTTCAAAATGTAAGTGCTTGTTGTCGATTTTGTCTATAATTGTTGTAAAATTTAGTTAACAGAATTCAGTTTAGTAAATGGTAGTTCAGTTAAAGTGTTAAAATGAATGATTGCACATGTTAATGGTAGTTCAGTTTTAATTCTAAATGTCTATTTGTATGAATGATAAGAGACCATAAGTACATCATAGTTTAGTCTTTTTCTTCACTTATTTAGTTGCAGGTTAGTTCACTGCAACTAAGAGAGCATACATATATTTGTAAACTTAAACTATATATAAGGTAGTTGCAGGTTATTTGATTGCAGCACTATTTTTCATTAGTTTGTTAAAAATGCAAGTTCTGCATGCCTCTAAATAATTGGAAAATTACTGTTCTTGTAGCATGTGGAGAATTGTGGTTTTCAGAAATGGGTTGATGTAGAAGAATGGCCGGAAGCTCTGCAGAATTCTTTGGGAAGGCTGTGGTCTATGTACCATGAGGCTAGTGACAAAAGAATTGAAGAGAGGCTTGAGAATGCCAAGTTGGTTCAAGAGTTGGTCGAGGAGAGGGACAAGTTCAAAAAGAACTACTACAGTTTAATGGATGATGTTGACAAATTTATGAAAGACCAAGAGAAAAGGGTCATGGAGGCAAATTTAAAGAAGATGAATGAAGAGAAGGAAGCTATCTTTGACCTGGACAGGCCTGCATTGGAAGCTGAGGTGATGAAGCTCAATTCAGAGTTGTTTGATTTGAAGGAGGAGAAGAAGCAGTGGGAGTCGATGAAGAAGCACTGGGAGTCAATGGAGAAGCTTAGAAAGGAAAAGTGGGAGAAGAAAGAAGAGGCATGGAAGGAGGAGAAAAAGAAGCTAGAGTACACAGTATTTGACCTCTTCAAGGTTAACAGTGCAAACAAGGAGAAGCTGCTGCAGATCAAAGGCATTATCGGAAAAATCTGATTTGATTAATCTCATTTTATGTATGCTGGGTTTATGTAATATGTATGCTAGATCTCGGAAGAATTCTAAGTAAGGTTCTATGTAATATGTAAGCGAGATCTCGGAGAATTCTAAATTAGGTTTATGTAATATGTGTCGGAGAATTCTAAATTAGGTTTATGTAATGTGTCGGAGAATTCTAAAGTTGGTTAATGTGATATGTATGCGGGATGTCGGAGAATTCTAAATTAGGCCGAGTGAGTTGTTATAAATGGTCGCCGGCAGTTTTTAGTCACGGCGGCGCCGCTCATAAGAGGTCGCCGGCGATTTTAGTCACGGCGGCGCCGCCCATAAATGGTCGCCGGCACATTTGAAAACAAATGTGTCCTGGGAACCTGATGCAATTCACTTAGCATTGTTTTAGCCTGACACACATAGCATAACCTGATAATATTTAACATAGCATAACCTGATGCAATTCAACACATTTTAGCCTGACACACAGCACTTGGCAGTTGGCAATTGAACAAACCATCTAGCACAAACATAACAACACATAGCACTTGGCATTGTTTTACATTGTCTTACACAATAACACATTGTCTTACACAACAAGCACAACCTGATGCAATTCAACACATTGTTTTACACAACAAGCACAACCTGATGCAATTAAACACATTGTCTTACACAACAAGCACAACCTGATGCAATTCAACACATTGTCTTACACAATAACACAAAGTAGCTTTGTGATAACCTGAGGCAAACCATCAATTACACAAAGTAGCAGTTTTCTTCATCACTTCTTGTAGCTACTCCACCTTCCAGCATTGAGATAGCCTGCCATCCTTGGAGTTAACTTGGGTTGTCTGCCAACCCTAGAAGCCCTTGGTGCACTGAATGCTGGTAGCCTTGTTGCTGGAGGTGCAGCAGCTTGCCTTGGACCTAGTGCTGCTCCAGCTGATTGCCTTGTTGCTGGAGGTGGTACAGCTGCTTGACTTGGACCTGGTGCTACTCCAGCTACTTGACTTGGACCTGGTGGTGTTCTTGCTTCTTGCCTTGGTGCTACTGGTGCTACTTCTGTTTGCCTTGCTGTACTTGTAGTGGCAGAAGTGGAGGAGCAACCACTGGTCCTATTAGACTGCAATTTATGCATGGGTATTAGACTGCAATTTATACAAGTATCATAGCTACAATCTATGCATGGGTATTAGACTGCAATTTACCTGGTGATTCTGTTTTCTTGATTGAAGCCCTGGCCTTAATGGTACAGTACATGTGTTATACCTGTGGCCTACACGATTGCAGTTGCTGCAAGTGATTGATGTCATCCTTGATGTGTCTCTAGGTGCTGGAGGCTCAAACTTGCTTTTCCTTCTCACGGTTTGTTTCCTCCCCGGCCTATCCCTAAACACGAGCGGGTCGATATCTTGCGTGTCACGTTGTATTCCGGTCCTCGAGTCCGAGGAACAGGGGTAAGCGTATACGAGAAAGCCTTCTCGTACATAGGCTTTTGAAGAAGTCGTGCACATAATCTTCGGCATGTTGTGACAACTTCATGATTGCAGCCATCGCATGGTTGCGGGGAATTCTCGTGAGATCCCACTTTTCGCAAGAACAAGAGTGTTTCTTAAGATCCACGGCCACAATTCTTCCACTAACACTTGTCACCTGCCAAAGACCAGCCTGCGCCAACTTAGCGAGTACAATCTCTGGACCACATCTTTGCCTCGGCTAGCTTCTCGGAATAGAAAGGAGTGATCTCCCATCTAGCTTTAGCTGCTTTGTCCCTTGTTCCACTTGTACTTCACCATGAGCTTGTTTCGATTCCTTCAAGCATTGTTCTAATTGGCTTGTTCCTCACATTTAAGATCATTTTGTTGAAGACTTCATCGATGTTGTTGACCACAAGGTCGGTCTTGCGATTAGTGTCAAATAAATGTCTTGCACAAGTTTCGGGAGGGATTTGGGCCAGCCAATTGTATGCCTCTTCACAGTCAGCTTTCATTGCAGCCATTGCAAGATCAAAACCATTTTTTGTATATGAGTAACTTGCTGCATCCATATATTTTTTCAGCTCAGGCCCTCTAAATCCTGCCGACTGAAAATTGGCATAAATATGTCGCAGACAGAATCTTTGTGGTGAGTTGGGGAATACTTGAGAAATTGCTTTCAACAATCCCTACACAAGAAACATTGAGTAAGAAAACCAGCATTTATTATTATACATAGCTAGGTTGTTCAAATGTCAACATATGATAGTGTCCAATGTCAACAATCTAACCTTTTGTCTATACGATATGATTGTGTAATTGCCAAATTGCCACGACTCTCCAAAGCGGTACCTAAGGCTGGGTTAAGAACCATAGCCGACTAGCGGTGTCTTCTTTGTCGACAACACCAAACGCAATCGGGAATATGTTGTTGTTTCCATCTCTACCGATTGCGGCTAAAATTTGTTGTCCAGTAGTCAACTTGATGAAGCAACCATCAACACCTGCATAAAATAAGAAATGAATTACATAGAAAAGTGCAAACAATATGTAATAGGAGTCAATGTATATATGGAGTTGGATTAGTACCTATGAAAGGCCTGCAACCATTCAAGAATCCATGCAAAGAGGCATTCAGACATATGAAGAGCCCATGAAACCTTGGATTACGGCTAGGATGCTCGACAAGCTCCTTAGTGGTGACAACACACCTACTGCCTGGATTTGTGTCTAGAATTGCCTGTAAGTAGTCCCTGAGCCTAGTATACTGTGCCTTTTGATCTCCCATGACAGCATCAAAAGCCTTCTTCCTTGCCCTATAGGCTTTGCTCCTAGGCACTTCAACACCAAACTTCAATTTTGTATTTTCAATAATAGTGTCGACACAAGTATTTGGATCTGTCCTCACTTGTGTGGACAGCTTGACCAACCGACCAATCAATTGATACTTTGGAGTGTTTTCTCCATGAGGAATACAAGTGTGTTTGACTCCATATTTTCTGAGGCAGAAAGTACTCTCATGCGCTATCTGTGAGGCTGTGAGATAGAATTTGCAGCCTTCTTCCTTCCCTTGTGTTGTGCATGTAACAATGATACTTTGAGGAGTGTTCCTGTGATAGGCAAAATTTCTCAATTGTGCAATGTGGTAATTCCTGAGAGCAACTCTGAATTCATATACATCTTTGAAACACAACTTCTTCCGGAAGCTGTAGATGAGCATCAGCCACTGTGTGGATCATACCAAACCCTCTTCTTCAACTTCTTAAGCTTTCTCTTCCTTCCACATGGAATCTTGTGTTTCTTGGTAAATCCATCATCATCACTTGTCTCCCACATCACCTGGGCTGTTGTCCTCATCACTAGATGGCACAAAGTCTTCCCACTGGTCCTCAACTCGCTTCATAATGAGATCTGCTAGTTGGGCCAGGGTTCAATGCTTTTTTTCTCAAAGGAGTACTCCTTGTCAAAGTACTCCAGTTCTGCTACCTCCTCACCATCACTCTCTTCTTCTTCCTCCTCATAAATCTCTTCTACATCTGTATCTCCTTCATAGTGCATGGCTGGGTTTGATCTCCGCTTCCTCTCCTCATCAAGCTTATGCATTATTTCAACAACCTGTTCATCAGGTTCCTTTTCTTTTTTCTGTCTCTTCAATTTGTGCATTAGTTCATATTCCTCTGCAACCAATCTGTTCCTTTCTTCAAGATTGTACTTGACAAGGATAAAAGAAAGCATCCTCATCATCGGACATCATATCAACGAGAGCACTGCATCCCTTGAACATTGCAACATTGTTGAGTGCCAACATGAAGCACATCTGTTAAGTCAATTGCTACGGCACAAATTCTTCATTATACGAGATGTAGTTGACACCATTGTAGTCAACGAGAAAACTTCACAGGGACATCCAGCACTTCAACTTCATCTGCCTCCTTATTGAATCCAGCTGGCCAAACAGAATTCTTCTTCAACACAGTAATATACACAACTTGTTCAGCTTCATACAGTGCTAGCATCTCTGAGATTTGCCCATGCTATCAATTAATTCCATTCCTTCCACACCTCTCCCTTTCTCTTTTACATAATACATGTTGTCCCTAATACCATACCCATATGATTCAATCAAAGATAACAAATTCAGAACCGTGATGTCAGATCGGCTCAACTTTCTTTCAAGGTTATCTTGACCAGGGAAATGAAATTTGATATCCCAAATATCATCATCCAGCCTAGCAAAGGATAAATGCAAGATTATATAAAAAAAGGTTCTATGTTCCATACAGATATTTAAATTAATTTAAACCTAGCATTGCTTAGATAAGGGTAAATTTAAATTAATTTAAACCTAGCATTGGTTAGATAAACCTAGCATTGGTTACCTAAATTTGCTACCACGGAAAATTTGCTCAATAAGCATTGCCAACCGAAAATAACCATGGGCAACACAAATTAAACCTAGCTAAATTTTCTACCAGCCTAAACAAGCATGGGGAGTAACTACCATTTGGCATTGGCAAAGGAAAAAATCATTGGCGGCAACCGACGAGGCATGGAAATGCTAGATGGTTTCAGATGTTGAGGACTTACTCTACACCATCGAATCCCGATGGCCAACGGTGGCTGCTCTTCGCCGGCGAGGGTACTAGCGCGTAGGCGAGATCTGCCGGCAAGCTCGAGTCCATGCCACCACGCATCCTCCCTCCGCGGCCCTCCGACGAACATGCGCCGCCGCTTCCGCCTGCCGACGAGCCGGCATGGCCGCCACCGCCGCCGACATCGCCGGGAGTCGCCGCCGCCATCGCCGGGAGGGGAAAAGGGGATAAGCTAGGGTTAGGGCACGGGCTCGATCGGTCGGTAACGCGCGTGCCTCTTCTACCGTCCCGCACGCCGTTAACGGCTCGTTGACGGACGGCGCCACGTCATGCCTGACAGTGGGCCCGCGTTGTCAAAACGCTGTCAATCTGCGTTCAGTGGACGATCAGTGCTATTTGAAACAAACTCGCCCAAATGTGGTAGTTCTGTGCGATTGGAGCGAAAACTGGTAGTTTTCCGAAATTTTGCGTCAAAAGTAGTAGTTTTATGCTATAAACTCTGCAAAATCTGGAGAACGTTAAGTTATGGGTAGGACGCGGGTATAACTTTCTACCCATGGGTGGGGGTAACCGTTGGATATAGGTGTAGGTAAATTGTATACTCGTGGGTATGAATATGGGTTGATTTCTGTACCCGCTGACTATACGGGTATGAGTATTGTATCGGTCTACCCTACTTATACACTACCCATTGCCATCTTTACTAGTTACCAGGATATGAAACATATTTTATTTTCATAAGTTTAACAACTACTATGTTTTGTCTTATGTGTTGCGTAGATGTCTGTTTTGACCTGCCACATGAGCACATTATGCATGGGCCGTATTCACATGGGCACATTATGCTTTGCAGATGTCTGCATGAGCACACAACCAAATCAGTTTTTGTTATGGAGGTTGGCGAAACAGTCACTCCCTACAGGAGATGTTCGACATCGTCGACAGATGGCGCCTGATATTTCATGTGGAATCTGTGGTCAAGCTGATTCTTGGCGACATTCTTTACTTGAATGCAATATGGCGAGATGTGTTTGGGCTCTTGTACCGGAGGGAGTCACTGAACACATGGAGAGGACAACGGAGCCGGATGCTAACCAATGGCTGTTCTCCATGATTGCGACTTTGCGGCAAGAAGATTTAACGCTCTGTTTGGTTACTTTATGGGCGATTTGGTATGCCCGGAGGAAAGTGATTCATGAGGATATTTTTCACTATCCACGTATCATTTTGTGGAGAATTTTATTCGAGATTTGAAGATTGTTGAAGTAAAAAAGGGTCCAGTAACATTGGAGAGGCCTAAGGAGCAAGCCAAGAGGTGGGTTGTTCCACAGACGGGACACGTGAAGATTAATGTGGACGCAGCAGTTAGGAAGAATGAAAATTATGGTGCTGTTGCTGCGGTGTGTAGAGGTGGCAATGGTGATTTCTTGGGAGCATCAGCACAAGTCATCCGAGGGGTTTCTGATCCTGCTATTCTGGAAGCTATCGCATGTCGGGAAGGCCTAGCGCTTGCATGCGATCTGTCTCTGAAGCATGTTCATGTTGCGTCTGATTGCCTGGAAGTGATCTCGGGGCTGGAGGGTGAAAATCTGGGACGTTTTAGTTCTGTGTTAAAGGAGATTAAGGCAACAGTAGCGGCTGTTTTTACCTCCGTGAGGTTTACACATGAGAATAGATCATCGAATGTGGAAGCCCATGGTTTAGCTAGAAGTTCAGCCTATCTGAACACCGGGCGTCATGTATGGCTCGGGTATACACCAGACCCTTTTTGTATCCCTATGTTTCTGAATGATCAATAAAGGGTGATGGCTTGCTCAAAAAAAAAAAAAAAAAAACCAAATCAGTTTTTGTTTCTTGCAGATTACTCCACTAGAAGAATTGATGGATCAATCTCCAAATATGTTCAAATATCTCTGCAAATCATCTGTGATATTGATTACTCGAAATAAAACGTTATCAATGGCATTCTTAACTTTGAAAGTCGCTTGTTTCTAGTCTCTCAGTTGAGTTTAAGTCCTTGGTGTCGAGGGTTTGAAGGAGTCGGGTTGTCGGTCCGTTTTGTTGTTGTGGGGTGTGGGAGTAGTTTCGCTTGGCTGGTTGAGTTGTGTTGCTTAGTGTCATTTATTGGCCCATGTTTTAACAGTTTTGCCATGTTTTTTCGCTAATTAACTGGAAACTCTCTTCTTCTTAATGGACAAGGCAATCATTTTGCCTCCGTTTCAAATTGTGTTGTGGCATGGACCATGGAGATGGCATAAATTTACATTTGAAGAGCAACATATCACATATGAGATATCGTACAGCAAAGCAAAGACGCAGTTCTTAGCCAGTACTGTTAAAATTCTGAAGCGATGGTAATAATCATGTTTTGAAGATATCTGACTTGAATCACACAAAGAACATGGTACATCCCGATATGTGCAGGTATCACCCATGATAACCGGTCGGGCATCTTTCTCCTGTGTTATCAAGGAGATCTGTACGGATGCCTTCCACATGGTCTTCGCTCAGACCAATGTGATTCAGATTTGTCTTCTGGTCCAGCCACATCACCACATGCATGAGTGGTCCGAGTCGATATTCATGAAACGCATGGATGATACTGCACGTAAGTTCGCAGCTTCGTCTGACTTTTCGTTTGGATTGTTCTCGATAGGTGTGGTTTGGATAATGCCGTAATGGGTGAGACTGATGCTAGCTACACAGATCAAGCTTGTCAGGTTCGAACTAGCCACGATCCTAGCTAGCTATAAGGATATCTACGTTTAATGTGGTAGATGGATCGAGCAAGATCATTGGATTGGGTTGTAGCTAAGCTAGGATCATATATGCTCCTCCAGAAACCAGGTGCGAGTGTTAGTTATCCTCAACTCTTCGACATTTCTTTGGCCCAGGAAGTCATGTTATATCAGGTGGTCAGTTCCAATTTCAATATCCCTTTCAGAAGAATATGTCGCCTGAGTTGGTACTCCCTCCGTCCCGCGAAACATATCGAAGATTTGTCAAAACCTGAATGTATCTAGAAGGATTTTGACAAATCTTCGACATACTTCGTGGACGGAGGGAGTACATCAGTGGCATACTATCAAGGCTAACATTGTTCAGCATCCTGTCAGTCATGATTCTGATGTTGGAAAAGAATTTAGCTGGAGCATACAATAAAGGGAATTGGAAATCCAAAGTGCCTTTAAAGATTAAAATGTTCCTCTGGCAATTGCATCAGGATGCGATATTAACTAGAGAAAACATGAGAAAAAGAAAGTGGACAGGATCACCAAAATGTTATTTTTGTGATAATATTGAAACTGCGAATAATTTGTTCTTCTTTGGGATCTTGCTTGGGTTCTAATTCTTGCCCTAGAAATCTTTGGCAAAGTCAGTCATGGTTATATGCTTTCCTACCGGGGAATAAGAAGTATCATACTCATAATAAAATAGTAGTTAACTCATAATTTGCACTAAGCAAGGATGAAATGAATTGCTGTTATGCCATTGTTCTTGATCTACTATGCACACTCCATTTATCCCGTACGTTGGTCATGACCGTCTGTGCTCAATCTCTGCGCAACTGAGTAACTTCAGAATTTTGCAATTTACTATTCTGCTATAGATTAAGAGCCTCTTCGATTCAAAGAAATCCCACTGAAAATGCGGATGATCACAACTCTTAGGACCTTTTCTTATGTTGGCTATTCGATTGGCATGATTTTCTCTGTATGCACCCTTGTCCCTTTGTACTCTATTTCCTGGGAAAGTTTTTGTTGCCACTCATGCTTCTTAGAAACTAATAATCCTCAATCACACAGAATTTAAGTAGACATTTTACTTTACTTATGTAGGTTTTTCCTCAACCCTACATTTTATTCGCGTGCACTGGAAATCCTAGAATCACGAGGCTCTTCATGTAAAGTTAGTACACTTTCTCAATTAAATTAATATGTGGTGCTGTCACAAGATTCCAAAGAATACTGGTGAATGAGCACCGAACTAGACGCAATAATAGTATCGTATCCACAGACCACATGCACCTGAGAATCTTTAGCACCCATAAGCAATTGACCATGGCCTCATTTCCAAGCAACAATTTGCAACCACTTTGGTCGCAATCACAAACTTTTTGTTTAAATCAAAGTTAGTATTCCAACACGTTAGACGTTATAACCTTCTTTGTAGGTGCTAAGAGAATCACAACGTGGCAAGGTGGACCAGGAGGAATGTGTATGGATTTTTCTAGAAGCTAGAGTATATAACACCGTTTGCATTGATAAATTATGATGTCAAACACATTACAATCTCTCTTGATTGCCTCCTAGAGAGTAGCCCGTTGGAGTCAGGGTCAGCATGAATTTCTTGCCGAGTTGGGTCAGCAATCCTCTCCAAAAAGAAAAAAAAAATCAAATCCAGGCCATAAAGCCAGGTAACAAATATCTAGACTAGTTGAATTCAAATTATGTGTGAAGGAACCTAGCTGGCCTTGGTGCTTAGTTTTTTTCTTTCCGCCGTTACTATTTTTCCCTATAGTAGGTTCAATGTGACTAGCATTCCTACACAATTCGCACGGTGAACTCTATGTTGGTAAGACTTAACAGTAATCAATGACGAGATAGATGTGTATCAGAGGGTCGACATTTCTTATATTATATACTAATCAGTGTACATATGCATCATATCAATGGTCGGCTCGAGTCCATCTTCCTCAGGCTGGCCCCAGCAAATCTTCTTAATGCAAACTTCCAACATCCCTGTGAACCAACAGAAAAAGTTCCTCAGAAAATACAAAAGAGCAGTAAGAGCGGAAAATTCTTCCTTCAGCATGACAGCCATCAGGTTTATGATTTTCTATTAGGATTCTGGTTAGTTATCGTAGTGAATTGGTACCTTGCGACTATCCCTGTATTTAACCGAGGGGTCCATGATGTAGTTTGTTATAAGTCTGCAAAGCTCTGCTGGCTTTTCACGGTTTATGGCATGGCCAGCATTCTTGACGATCATTAATTCCGATGTATCTCCCAAATGTCTGAATACACCAAAAGTTATTGCATCGTAATAGAGGCTTTGCATATGATGAGGTTTGTATGTTGTAACTAGACAAACCTTTGCAGCCGTAGGCCAAGTTCTAATGGAAACACTCTATCTTGCTCTCCCCAAATTATCAAGGTTTGCTGCCAAATTAACAAAGAGATATACATTACTATCAAAGCATAATTTTGATAATAATTTGAGGATAAGGGTTATGATGACAGGCATCATGTTGTGTACTGCCATTGAAGGAGATGATTGTGTATACCACAAATCGATACCTGGTTAATTTTAGGAAGGTCTGAAAGCTTCCTGCCACTAATCAAGGCATATAACAACTCGGTCTTTTCTTTTACATTTTCAGTGCACATAACCTGCAAGCATAGAAAGTGTATAAAGCTACTACAGCACACTTTGCAGAATCAATTAAGTGTAAAAGCACGTAAAAATTGTGTATAGCTAGTACAAAAGTAGAGGAGTACCGTAAAGATGTGCAGGTCATATTTAAATCTTAACTCGAGGTGCACAAGTTGATTGGTACATGTACATTTGAGCATTATCATAATTAACAACAGTGAGCGGAAGCAATGATTCTAGAAGGACAAGGATGCTCTAGTATGCCATATTAGACTGTTATGTAAGACGCTCACTGGATGAAACAAATTAGCCTTTTAGCATAATTAAGATGAGCTGTGCTTCCGTGAATCTCTGATCGAGAGATGAATCATGAAACATGAGCCTGAACCAGCACTGAATCGCCTGCCTAGTTTCCGTCCTGCCTGAATTCAGACAACCAAAATAATGCCATGGCGTGGCTTCTTCACAAGGTTTATATGAAGGTACAATCAGCAGCTTTTGTTGTAGCCATACAGCAGTACAACACGAGCAGCAAGTGAGCAGTTCAGTTTGCTCGAGCGAGGAATCTGACTGTACCGACGATTCAATGAGCCACCACCATGATACTGGCAGTCATTAAGACCGGCTCTGGCTCTTCTTGTGTGCGCCGAACAGCAAGGTGGCGCAGAGTAAGATTGTACCTGCATGCTGGGGTGGGGACACAACTAGATCTATCACCGTATATGAATATGTTGGTAATACGGGCTTGGGGTTAGATCTCAGCGAGCCAATCTAATTAAAACAAGATTAAGGAGTAATTAATGGAAAAAGACTAAATTGCCCTTTTAAGTTTTGGCGGGGGGGGGGTTGGGGGGGGGGGGTCTATGGAAGCACAGCTCAATTAATATAAGGATATAGTCAATACAAACACAGTAAAATAAATTATATTTCTTACAGTATGGAAGGTAATTTAATGTGTTACGACGAGTGGACCATTCGTATGCTGTGCTCTGCACCAGCTCAGCAACCCAGTTTCTTCTAAAGTCTAAACCTATATTTGCATTCGCATTCCAAAGCATAGTTTTGATCATCCACTTGCGGAAGGAAGTTCAATGAAGTTTCTGAAGAATCCAGCTTCCTTGGGAAGAAGCTTGAATTCTGCTCTTCACTCAAGACTGCAGTTACAGTTGAGCAATTTGTTTTCAGTTTTTTGATATTTCTGTTTGCTTTTCAAATATTGAAGAAGTTTATCCAAAGTCAAACAAACCATTAGTTGGTAACATCTCGGGCGCGTTTGGTAGGCTGCATGCCCCTGGCTCGCATCTGCCCAGCTTTTTTCGGCCCGTTTGGTTTCCTGGTCGACGCCGCGTTGTTGCATGAACCGGTTCTCAAAGCACCCTCGGGCCAGGCCCTGGAGGACCCAGGCCCTGGAGGAACGCCCGGTTCGGCCGTTTCTAGCGAGCCACCCCCGTTTCCGCAGAAGTGGAGAACGCGGCGTCCTCGCAGAGCCACCGCGGGAGATGGCGGGAGCTCGCGCGGGACGGCGAAATCTCGGCGCCATGAATTCGGTCACCGCGCTTGAATTTTCGCCACCGTATATAGGGGCAGCTCTCTCACCGTTAAATCCAAATCCCCCATTTCCCCCCATTTCGAGCTCATCCAGCATCCCCGATCTAGCGACATGGCCGGCTCTACCTCACCCGCACGGTCGGCGAGGCTTGCAGCGGCGACGGTGGCTATGGCAGCGGCTAGTGGCCGCGGAGGATGGTCGTCTTCTTCGTGTGCATCGATGACTTCGGTTGTGGTAAGCTTCTGCAAACCCTAGCCTTAGATCTAGATCTTATGGGTACACAACCGGGGTCTAAACGAATCCATTGTAGGACATTCCTTCGTCGCCGGTGGAGGTTGTGGAGGTTTTTCAGGTTCCATCTGACTCTACGACGGGGACGGTGGTGCTGCCTGCATCTTCCACTGGGACGGTGGTGTTGGCTGCATCTCCGCCAGGTCCCCTGCTTCCCCTACCTCGGTGCTGTGTGTGGCTCCTTTGACTGTAAGGCCGATCTTAACTACCTCGTTGTTCTTTGATGTGGTACTGGTAGTTCATAGATCTGCTAATGCTTAAGGATTTCCATTTGGTAGTTCATTGATCTGGTAGTGTTTGTCATGTAGGAGATCATACCTTTGGGCTCCCACGATGCATGCACGGCAAGTGTGAATGCTCAGCCATCTCTAATAGCAAGCAAACCAGCCATGGTTTGGAAACCTGGGCTATCAGAGTTTGTGTTGAACCGGTTGGTTCAGCTCGTCCGTAGCGGCGTCTGCTTCAACATGGGATTCAAGGAGGAGCAGATGAAGAAGGTAGCCGCGGATGTTCTTGCATTCGCCGGCGTACATGTCACCACTCTTCAGCTGTACAACCACATCAGAAACTCGAGGACGAAGTGGAGCGTCATCACGAAGATGAAATCCGATCACATTCTGGACTGGAGCGAAGCTGGTTGCTGCTTCTACGGCGGTGATGAAGGGGCGGCGGACAAGTACATCCAGGTACGAAGCCTCACTGAGCTCCTGCATAGATCTGAAAGTATATACATGTCAATGTCGTCCACACTAACAAGTGTTCCTTGTCGATTGCAGCGGTACCCGAAGTGACGTCGGCACCCCGATCACCAACTACGCTCAGATGAAGACGATCTTCACTCCCCGGTTCGTCTGCAAGGCGCAGCTCTTCCAGCATAACTTGCTGGTCAGGGCTATCTAAGCTGCAGCCACCGGAGAGGAGGAGCTGGCTTAGGACCAAACTTAGGACCTAGCTCCGCAACCAGTTTCCTGCTTAGTGCTTCTGCTTCCTTCTCATGATCCACTGATTTTGGGAGGTGATCTTGTGTCCCTCCATTAGCTAGGACTTGCTACAACCTGATCCCCGGTTTGTAATGATGAACTTGTTCGAGGTGGTATATACTAACCCCTCGTGACGAACTCCGTGATGCATCACGAAGTAGTTGCTTCGTTCGTGATGCATCGCTCACTAAGTACTAGTTGCTTGTGTATTACCAGCATCTTTTCCGATGAACTGAATCTCATGTGTCTTGTTATTCGAGTCTGGGTAACCTCACCACTCAAAGTGAAGGGGTTACCACAACGATCGAGCTATCTGCAACCAAACAGGCTGTGGGCTGCATGACATGGGAAGAATGGGCTGGAAACGGACAACCAAACGATAGGGCCTGGGTTCCTTCTCCGGCGCGCAAAAGGCCGCACAGGCTACCAAACGACCTGCCAAAAGTGGCCCATGGCCCGTTCGCAACGCGCAATGCCCCCCATCTCGTTGGCGCAGGCATGCAGGTTTTTGGCCCAGGTAACCAAACACGCCCCTCTTGTTTTACATGTTGCGGTCTATCTGCTTCTCTATTATACCTGTATTTTTTGGTCGAATATCAGCCCAATTTCCCATGTTGTGTACCCGTCAGTAGTGAACTTTTTGCCAAAATTTGACTTGTGGGTTGGAGTCATCACTAACGACACAAATTTATGCCACCTCGGGCGGTGTGGTTACCACTGACAGGTCATCTTTGACCCATCACCGATGTACGATCACGACTTACAAATATGCTAGGATAAATTATTGCAGACATCTTCTATGGACCAGAATCTTTAATTAACCGGTGTCTATCTGCTTCTCTATTATACCTGTGTTTTGTGGTCGAACATATCAGCCCAATTTAACACATCAACAATTTCCCATGTTGTGTACCCGTCAGTAGTGATCTTTTCACCAAATTTGACTGTGGGTTGGAGTCACCACTGACAACACAAATTTACGCCCCCGGCGGTGTGGTTACTAGAATCCTTAATCAACTTACACCTAAAGAGGACCATGGCATGCTAGGCCTTATGAGTTTGCTCTGAACACTTTACTTATCTTTTCTCTCTACTTTCTGGAAGGTATCAGGTGGTAGTTTGTATCTAAGTACCAAGCTAAAGCTATTGCTCTGCAGTTCCACCCCTACACATACATAAAGGTAAATGATGAGTATATATTGTAGAATTTTCTATTTACTCATTCTATAACAAACACAATATACACTCTAAAAGGCTCTCTTTATTACCTGGTGTAGAATCTGCTAATTTGTTTGGTGGTATTCTACGAGGCAATCTATTAGTTGGTCGTTTAATAAATTGCTGCGTTATCAAAGTATGTATTGCCTGCCTTTCTTAATCAAATTTTATGTATGTGTAATGTTGCTAATGAGGTTACAATTCAGTGAACGGACCATTACTAGTAGGTAGAACCTTAGAATAACAAAAAAAAACTTCTAAAGAACAATGACAAAAAAACGTGTGGGAGTGATATTTACAATGCACCATCAATGGGGCTGATATTTACAATGCACCATCAATGGGACTGATATTTACAATGCACCGTCAATGTTTACCTATTCACTTTTAACTTTACATCCTAGACCTTGTTCCGTCAAACTGTCAGACCCTGACGACCAGTAGATTTAAAACTTGTCAAGATTGGATATATAAAATTATATCATTAGATTTCTTATTAAAAATATATTCATAAAACTGTAATGCTACAGGTACATCTTACTGTCAAGTTGTCGAAATTAATGGTCAAAGTAGCATGTTGAAGACTTTGAGAAGTCAAAGAACAGACTGAGTATTAGAGAATACATAACTATTAATTCTGTTCGTGAAAGAACGGCTGTTTCATCAAAACTTAGACATTTCTTATTGCCTAAAAGTTTTGTCTCTGAACTGCAACATTTAGCAGCGGAGACTGCTTCTTGTATTCATGATACTGCAATATTTCTTTCTGTTTCTGTTTTACATGAGGCTTGAAATGGTGGGAGAACATCATTTGATGTCATATGGATGTATATATATACTAATTGCTGATTTTTTTTTGGAACTGTCAAATGTTCAAACTAACTGAGGTCACCTCACAGTCCACAAATCGAGTACAAAAGTGTAATTATTTCTATGTATTTTGATTTGATGAGCCACAGGTGCAATTAAGAATCAAATTACAAGTTCTAACACGACTCATCCAACCATCTAATCCGATGAACAATCTTAATCACGCAACATTACAGCACAAAGAATGCAGCTAATTTAGTTGGTAGGTCACTGAGTAACCTACCCTGACGCAATCCCTCATGAAATAGGATGGGATGAACTTTGGCGGTTCGAAAGCGAGTCTCATCCACCTCCTCAGATCCTCTGGCTGCTTCGAGCCTGCAACATTAGCAGAGGCTGCTTTCTATATCCATGCTAAAACAATGTCCGTTTCTGTTTTCATTTTCCATGAGGCTGGGATAAGGAGTGGGCATGAATCATTTGATCTCCAATCGATTAGAAAAAACTAAGCATCGTATCCTAAGGAGCTTGCACCAACCAATTGCTGAATTCATGTAGCTGTCAAATGTTTCAACTAATTTAGATCACCTCGCAATCAAAATTCAACATTTTGAGCGATACAATGTCATTTTTTTCTATGTAATTTGATTTATACTAGAGTAACAGGTAGTAGTAATTATGAATCAACTCACAAGTCCTAAGTTCCAACACCCAGCTACCCACCTAACCAGTGCTCGGTGAACAATCTCAATCGTGCAACATTGCAACGCAAGAAACTGCAGCTAATTTAGTTGGCAGATCACTTTGTTACCTACCGTGATGTAATCCCTGATGAAGCAGGACGGCATGAACTTTGGCGGTTTGCAGAAGGTGAGCCCGACCAGCCTCCTGAGATCCTCCGGCCGCTGCGGCAGCAGCAGGCTGGCCGCCTCCTTGATATCCTCCACGGCGAACAGCCCCGCCGCGAGGTCGGTTTCCTCAAGGCACACACCTGCCGCGACGAGCACGAGCCGCTCTACCACGGCCGGGAATGCGTGGGCGAGGTGGTAGGCCACGAAGCCGCCGTAGCTGACGCCAACGACGGTGTACCTTTGAGGCGCGCCGGGGAGGGCAGCCATGGCGGCGGCGACGGAGGAGGCCTGGTAGGCCGGAGATCTGTCGGCCGTAGGGGAGGCGGAGTCGCCGAAGAAGACGAGGTCTGGGACGAAAGGGGCGAGGCCGGCGGCGAGAAGCGGGCGGAGGAAGGGGGCCCACTGCCAGGTGGCGTTGGCGCCGAAGCCGTGGAGGAGGAGGACGGGGCGCAGGGCCGGGTCGGGGCGCGGGACCCAGAAATGGACGACGGCGCCGTCCGGAAGCGGCACGGCGGCCTGGCGGAGGCCGGCCGAGCGGAAGGAACGGGCGTAGCAGCGGTCCCGTGCGAGCGTGGGGCTCAGCCGGTGCTTCCACCACCGCCTTCCGCCGGTCGGCGGTGGCGGCGCAGGCATGCCGCTCGCCGGAGGCGGGAGATCTTGTGGTAATGAGCTGGTGGACTTGGTCTATTATTATGCTAATCAAAGTACTAGTTGGGATTAAGTATGAGACAGTTCAGGTTCAGAGAAGTGCAGCTTCAACTAAGTCAAAATACAACTTGCGCTTTTTTGAGCGGAGACCATTGTGCACCAGACTACCGACACCTGGATCTCAAGAATTAGATGGCCAACACTCACACCCATGTTTAGGTGTACAAATGTGCATCTCAAAAAAAAAAAGGTGTACAAATGTGTTTCCCTTTAAGCCCAAAGTATAATACTCTCCCACAAAATGATAAAGCATTTATCTTCACAAGAGGTAAATAAGATTTAATTAGAGATAATTAATGGATATTATAGTTTAAATTTCTCATGAGGATAACATACGACTACATAAACTTGCAATATCAATTCTAAGTTTTAGGG
This sequence comes from Lolium rigidum, assembly GCF_022539505.1. NCBI lineage: Eukaryota > Viridiplantae > Streptophyta > Magnoliopsida > Poales > Poaceae > Lolium > Lolium rigidum. The sequence continues at coordinate 101,268,485 of NC_061511.1, forward strand.
TTTTGACATTCCAAGGACAAATCACTCCCCGATAGTCCACCTCATAAGAGCCATATAAGATACAACAAGATGCAAAGATGCTCCAACACAAACACAACTACATGGTGTGGCACCCAATATTCAAATAGTTGATTTCTCAAGATAAATCAAATAGGAAGCACAACATATACAAGCATATGCAAGCATATGCAAGGTACAAAACCAACACATGCAAAGGGGAGAGTAACTTTCAACGTAAATAAGTTAAGCACATGTTACCGCAAGGAAGAACATTATATATATGATAGAAGTGAGATAACCCAAATGACTTGGCTTGAGAAAATATAATTAATGAAGGTCCCTTAATCCTTCATAATGTAGCCAGGTCTCCAATGCCCACCAACACCACCTATTGATCAAGTTTTAGCTTGTTGGTCTCCAACCAAGTTGGGTCCTAAGAGGTTAGTCACAATTGGCTTGGCAACCAAAATGATTTTTTTCTTGACACCACTTTGAGCACCAACATATTTGGTAAACGAATTGTCAACCTTATCCTTACGAAGAGAATAAATATCATCAATAATGATAGAGTTGGGTTAGGTGTATGATACGTCCAAAATGTATTTACTTTCCCAAACACTTTTGATGTTGTTTGTCCTCTATATTGTGTGTTTTGAATACAACTAACGTGGACTAACGTTGTTTTCAGCAGAATTGCTCTAGTGTCTCGTTTTTGTGCAAAAATCCAACTTTAAGGAAAATTGCCGGAAAATATAGAAAAACTCATATTTCACCTGAAGACTCACGGAGCCAGAAGACGTGATGGAGGGGGGCCACGAGGGGCCCACACCTACCCTAGGCGCGAGCCAGGCCTTGGCCGCGCCTAGGGGTGGTCTGGCCGTCTCGGCCACCCCCTCGACCTCTCCTTCGCACTATAAGAAGCCCCTGACCTAAAAACCGAGGGGGGTTCTACGTTTTTCCAGAAAGAGTTCCGCTGCTCCACCGCCACCAGAAACTCCAATCCGGGGACCAAAAACTCCATTTTGGCACCCTGCCGGGATGGGGATTTGGAGGAGATCATCGCCATCGCCATCACCGATGCCTCTCCATCAACCATCCATGATTCCCCCATCCATGTGTGAGTAATTCCGCATTGTAGGCTGTAGGGGATGGTAGGGATTGGATGAGATTGGTCATGTAATAGCTATATGATTGTTATGGGCATAGTGTCTAGTATCCGTTGTTAGTATTTTTGACATTGTTTCAACTTGTTGTGCTTAATGCTTGTCACTTTGGGCCCGAGTGCCATGATCTCATATTTGAACATGTTATTAATTCATGATGATAATCATATCTGCAAGTTCTATACACATATTGTTCTCCGGAACTCGAGACCCTAAAGTGACAATAATTGGGATAACCGGAGGCGGTGGCTATGATGTGAGGATCACGTGTGTTCACGGGGTGTTAATGCTTTGCTCCGGTACTCTATTAAAAGGAGTACCTTAATTACCAGTCCCTAGATGCCCCGCTGCAACAGGCTGGTAGGATAAAAGATGTCGTGCAAGTTTCGCATTGCGAGCACACACGACTAAATAGGAACACACGCCTATGGTTATCTTATATTAGGATGCTTATATCATTATTACTTGCAATGCCTATGTCTTGCTATTATATGGACTCTCTCATTCATGCAACGCTCGTTCATTCATCTATGTGTTTACGGTATTTTAATCATGTTGTCTACTACAATCATCGCTACCGCTGTTTTTATTTCATTACTGTTGTTATTTCACTACTACCACTGCTATAAAAATGTTACTACTGATAAGCTGTTACGAGCAAGTCTATTTTCAGGTGCAGGTGAATTGACAACTCATTTGTTAAAGCTTATAAATATTCTTTGGCTCCCCTTGTGTCGAATCAATAAATTTGAGTTTTACTTCCCTCGAGGACTGTTGCGATCCCCTATACTTGTGGGTCATTAGTGTACCAATAGTGCAAAAGGTGGCCCTTCTCAAGGCATATGTACCAAGTTCTTCTATTCTCCTTATTCTCACTAGATTTCTCCATAATGGGAGCATTAGCTTGATTCTTCTTGGGAAGTGGCCATTCTTCAACCTGAGGTTGGGCATGACCTTGAACTTGAGGCCGATTCCCTTCTTGCTTCTCACTAAGAGGTTTCTTCTTCAATGGACAAGATCTAACATGATGCCCTTCAATTTTTCACTTGAAGCAAGTAATATTGGTAATGTCTTTGACTTGTATTTGGTCCTTCCTGTTATTGTTCTTCTTATTCTTGGACTTGTTCTTGTTGTTGGATTTGAATCCAAATCCACTCTTGTCATTGGAGGATTGTTGCACACTCAACATCTTGTCAAGTTTTCTTTTCCCTTCATGACCCTTTTTCAAATCATTCCTCAAAGAAGTGACTTGAAACTTGAGATCATTTAATGGTTAGTAATAACACAAATACTAGATGAAGTAAAACCTTCATTGTTAGAGCAACAAGGTAAGGAAGATAATTCATCGCAAGATTTTGCAATATTATGAGTGTATGAATTAATATGACTAGCACATGGTAATATAGCATTTTGAGATATAGTTCTAGTATCCACATGATGCTCACACGGTGTTACCTTTGACATAATAGCCTCATGAGCTAACTTTAGCCTATCATGAGAGACTAGAAGATCATTATGGGAGCTAGAGAGCTTTCCATGACTTTCTTCCAAAATCCCATAATTGGTAGCTAGCAATTCAAGTTGAGCCCTTAGCTCAACATTCTCCTTCAAGATAGAAGCTTCACAATAAGTAGAGTTAGTAGCACAATCATCGTCATTAATAGTAATAGGAGAAGGAAAGTTCGCGTGCTCTTTTAGATAAGAAGCTTTAAGTTCTCATGTGACTCGGTGAGTTTGGTCAGCGCACTCTCAACGACACTTGAGCCATTTTTGAGTCGCTCAAAATCCTAAAGATTTTAGAATTAACAAACACAAGTTTATCATTTTTAAGCTTTAGATAATTTGCCACTTCAGGATCTCTATCATGGTTTTCCTTTATTCTAGATAATTCTAGAAAAAAGGTCTCCTCAAGAGACACTTTGGTGGTTTGTTCCTCTTCAAGTTCATTCTTTAGAGATGACACATCATTGGCATACTCATGTTCAAGATCACTCATTTTTATTATGGTGTTCTCATGCTCCTCAATAACTTTTTTGGCTCTCAATAGCAACAACTAAGATTTCAACAAATTTAGTGCGAGAAATTTTATTGTTGCGAATGGCAGGAAAGACAACCTCACCGTTATCATGTAGAAATAAAATCACATCCCCTTCTCCATCATATTCTTCCTCTTTATCATCATGAGAAAGATTAGCTTCTGAGGTATGAGATACCGTAGAAGCCTTAGACATAAGGCATATATGGTAACCTTGAGATGATGGAGAAGAAAAGCTACTTGAATATATATGTAAGATCTTGTCATTACCAATAGATTGTTTGGTTTTCTCTACATTGTTAGACACACAACAACTAGAGAAAATAGAAGCATTTATATCATGGCAACAAGAAATAGCAAGCATATCACCAAGGCATTTAGGTAAGCAATTAACACATGATATGAAAAGACTATCAATACAAGCATGTGAATCATTTATAGTGCTAGATGTGTTTAAGTCCAAAGATGGAGCATTGCAATGAGATAGAGATGAAGGATCATCAAGAATAGGGTCACCATGAACATTGCAATGGTCATCACCACTCACCTTAGCATTTCCTTGTGTCTTGCAACACATAGGTGAAGTGGATGAAAGTTCATCACGGCCGGAAGTGGAGGGAATAAAATCATCCTCAATAATATTGGACACATCATACTTTTCTTGAAGCTTTGCCCATAAATCATGAGCTCTCCGGAAAGGCAAGATTGCAAAAATGTCTACATTGCTCAAAGCATAAACAAGCACATTAGAATCTTGAGCATTGAGATATAAATTTTTCTCATCCTCTAGCTAAAAATATATTTTGGGAATCCATCGGAGGAGAAAAATCTATATCTAAAATTCACTCCATATGAGGGTAAATGGCCCAAAAATGACTAAGCATGCGAATTTTCCATATATCATAAGTTGTGTCGTCGAATATAAAAGTGTCATCGGGCACTAATCCTCTAGCCGGCATCTTTACTCTCAAGGCGGTGAAGCCTAAAATGAGAGACCATGCTCTGATACCAATTGACAGGACACGGATGTCGCCTAGAGGGGGGTGAATAGGCAGTATATTTTTTACGATTATGTCTTACCAAATGTGGAATAAAACTAGGGTTTAATTTGCTAACCACAAAACCTATATAACTAGGGTTCACTTATGTGCACCAACAAGTTATGCTAAGCAATACAAGCAACTATGTGATAGAAAGATATATAACTTAAAGCACGAAGGCTATCACAAAGTAAAGTGCATAAGAGCTTGGGTATAGGAATAACCGAGGTGACACGGAGACGACGATGTATCCTAAAGTTCACACTCTTGCAAGTGCTACTCTCCGTTGGAGCGGTGTGGAGGACAAAGCAATCCAAATGTCACAAAGGCATCACCGTATTCTCCTCGAGCCTTCCCACCAAAAGGGAAGTCCTCGATCCACTATGGAACCTTAAGGGTGGTCACCGAACCCGCACAAAGCTTGGGGCAATCTCCAAAAATTAATTGGAGGCTCCCAATAAATTCGCCACAAAGGCCTCACAAAGCTTGAGGAATATCTACAACTTAATTGGAGGCCCCAAGAACACCACAAAGACCACTAAGCCGTCTAGGGTTCCAAGAACCCAAGAGTAACAACCTTCTCACTTTCACTTCCACGAATCACCGTGGAGAACTCAAACCGGTGCACAAAATACAATTGCAAGAACGCCACAAAGATGCTCAAATCCTTCTCTCTAAAACTCCAACAAAGATACAAAATCTATTGGGAGAATAAGATAGGAAAAACAAATAGAGGAGGAACATTCAATTTCTCCAAGATCTAGATCTAGTGGATTCCCCTCACAAAGAGAGGGATTTGATTGGTAGGATTGTAGATCTAGATCTCCTCTCTCTTTTCCCTCAAAATGGAGGAAGAATCATGGAGGGAACAAAAGATATGGCAAGCTTCACAAACTCAACAATGGAGGAGAGAGAGGAAGAAACTACTAGCCCAAGGAGGAAGAAGGGGGCCTTTTATAGGTCCCCCACATGAAAAATGGTCGTTACAGCCACTTAACACCGGAGACTCCGGACTAGAGGGCCAGAGACTCACCTCCCGCCCTACTGGGTGAAAGGCACGCTTCGAAAATGAGAAAAACTGTGTTTGGACCAGAGTCTCCCCCCCCCCCTCCCATACTGGGAGCAAGGAAAAAAAAGGCTAAAACTGAAACGACCATAACTTGAGCATCCAGACTCCGATTTTGATGATCTTGGACTCATTTTAAAGCTAGGAAAAGCTCTACAAGTTCATGCAGAGAACCATCATAGTCCAGAAAGGTAGGATAAAACTAAATGGGGGAATTTTTAACCTATCTTTAAGAGAAAAACCGGTAACTCCTTCAAAATTGAAAATGCAACAACTGGAGTTAGGAAACTCGGGTTTAGGTGAAAACAATTTTGTTGGAAATATGATGACAAGAGCTACCTCAAAAAGTGTGAAGATATGGAAACAAGTGGGGGTATTTTCTATGGATTTTAGAGTAAAACCTCTCAATACGAGAAACCGAGAGAAACTCCAATATCGAAAATGCAACAAGTGTTTCATGCGGAATCCGTTTTAGATGCACTAGAACTTTTCATGAGAATAAGAGCAAGATCTAAAACACCACATGGATAAGATCCAAATAAGAAACAAGAAAGATTATTTAATTATACAAAGTTTTGAGATCCCTCTGAATGATACGATCGAGTTACTCACTCGAGAGCCCTCTTGATAGTACGACCACTAACCTATAAACATGTATGTCTCCCAACTAAACCACGAGACCGGTGAGAAAGAAACCCTATCAAGAGAAAACCTTAAACTTGCGCATTCCACTTGAGCTCGATGATGACGATCTTGACCGCAACAAGATGGAACGCCTTTCTTTATTGTTCTTGCTTGATGAAGTCTTGCGGATTGCTCCCCCATAATCCACTATGGGAGAGCTTCTTCTTCGGCGCATCTTCACATATCCATGATCACCATAAGAATGACAAGCTTCAAGCATATTGATCTCTTCTAGATGCACATCTTGAACTTGCATTTCATTTCCTTCATTCTTCATTTTGTTGATGTCTTGAAGATACGCTTGAGGGCACATTTCATGTTCGTCTTCAAGACATACTTGTCACTTGATATTCTTCATAAATTCTTCTTATTGCAACCTTGAAGCCAACATATGGTTCAAGCATTGCCTATGGATAATTCCTACAAATATAACTCAATGCAAATATTAGTCCATAGGGATTGTCATTAATTACCAAAACCACACATGGGGGCTCCATGCACTTTCAACTGCTTCTTCTAAATTATGTTCAATTTGCACCCCCGGTCTATAATATGATCGATTCCAATACTTTCATTGCGGCTACTTTGATCGCGACGATTTTGGCGGGAACAATCTCTTTTAAATGTGAACTATTTGAAATTATGTCTGGGGTTAGTTTTAGGGGACGCGTCTGGGAACGGACGCGCCCCAAATGCGGCACGAGTCGGCGGCGTCCCCCATTCGCTAAATCTAGCACGCTTTAAGGGACACTTTGGGGGACGCGGCTAGAGATGCTCTTAGTCCTCACTTTCAAACATGAAAATTATCTAAAGATTTAGTATCTTTGCAGATATTTGACTTGTTGGTGTCTTGATCATCTCTTCTACAAACTCTCCAATTCTAAGAAAAACTTATATAAAGTAGCGGGGCAATGTCTCTGTAGATCATTGAGGATGGGCACACCTACAAAAAAAATTTGATCCCCAATTATGATAAAAATTTGTCAAATGAGTAATATATGTAGCCAATATTTCTCAAATTAGGGTGGAATTTTTTTTCTCACGAGGCCTACCATGTGTGTGATGCATGTAAAATGCATACATGAACTTTGTCCTTTATAAGAATGAACTCCTACATATTTGAAACATATATGATGATAATACCATGTTTTACATTGATTTATGGGGATTTACCAAAGATCCCCTTTATTTGGTTTATAACTCTGCAGAACAGGAATTCCCTATTTTATGTATTTTTCACTTTCAGAGACCTATACAGAGTCAAACTGAGCTAGGATTTTTGGAGGGTTATTTTAATCGGGAGAAGCAAACTGGGCCCTAGAAGCACACCTGAAGAGGCATGAGCCCCAAAAGAGGGCAGGTGACACCCCTAGGCAAGGAGGGCGCACCACTCATGCTCTTTTGGTCATCGATCATCCAAATCGCTTGATTCTTTCGTGAACCGATGGATTTTGACCTAAAAACCACTATATATACGACCCCCGAAGGTTCTCTGGAGGAGAGCGCCACAGAAACATCGAAAGGCGAAAACAGAGGCTGCATCCGTGAAGATTTGAGGGGAAATTCCGCCGGAGGGATCTTCACCTTTTCCAACTTCTCATCATCATCACCATGATCAAGGGGGAGTAGTCCACCTCTAGAGTACAGGTTTGTGGCGGTAGCTTGATCTATTTCTCTCATGTTCTTCATAGATCTTAGTACCATATGAGCTGCCCAACATGATTATGGTCATATATGTAATTCCTATGTGGTGGATCTTTATTCTATGAGATGATGCTATGAGATTTTGCTCTATTTTGTGTAAGTGATACGTCTCAAACGTATCTATAATTTCTTATGTTCCATGCTAATTTTATGACAATACTCACATGTTTTATATACACTTTATATCATTTTTATGCATTTTCCAGTACTAACCTATTAACAAGATGCTGAAGCGCCAGTTCCAGTTTTCTGCTGTTTTTGGTTTCGTAAATCCTACACGGAAATATTCTCGGAATTGGACGAAACAAAAGCCCACTGTCTTATTTTCCACGGAGCCTTCCAGAACACCGAAGAGGAGACGGAGAGGGGCCACGAGGCGGCCACACCATAGGGGGGCGCGGCCCCACCCCTAGCCGCGCCGCCATATGGGGTGGGCCCCTCGGGCATCCCCGACTCTGCCCCTTCGCCTATATAATCCTTCCATCGCGAAAACCCTAGGACCGAGAGCCATGATACGAGAAAAGTTACTAAGACGCCGCCACCGTCAACCCCATCTCGGGGGGTTCTGAAGATCGCCTCCGGCACCCTACCGGAGAGGGGAATCATCACCGGAGGGCTCTACATCACCATGCCCGCCTCCGGACTGATGCGTGAGTAGTTCATCCTTGGACTATGGGTCCATAGCAGTAGCTAGATGTTTGTCTTCTCCTCTTGTGCTATCATGTTTAGATCTTGTGAGCTGCCTATCATGATCAAGATCATCTATTTGTAATGCTACATGTTGTGTTTGTTGGGATCCGATGAATATGGAATACTATGTCAAGTTGATTATCGATCTATCATATATGTGTTGTTTATGATCTTACATGCTCTCCATTGCTAATAGAGGCTCTGGCCAAGTTGATACTTGTAACTCCAAGAGGGGGTATTTATGCTCGATAGTGGGTTCATGCCTCCATTGAATCTGAGACAGTGACAAAAAGTTCTAAGGTTGTGGATGTGATGTTGACACTAGGGATAAAACATCAATGCTTTGTCTAAGGATATTTGTATTGTTTACATTACGCACAGTACTTAATGCAATTGTCTGTTGTTTGCAACTTAATATTGGAAGGGGTGCGGATGCTAACCCGAAGGTGGACTTTTTAGGCATAGATGCATGCTGGATAGCGGTCTATGTTCTTTGTCGTAATGCCCTAAGTAAATCTCATAATAGTCATCGTGATATGTATGTGCATTGTTATGCCCTCTCTATTTGTCAATTGCCCAACTGTAATTTGTTCACCCAACATGCTATTTATCTTATTGGAGAGACACCACTAGTGAACTGTGGACCCCGGTCCAGTCTTTTACATCTAAAATACAACCTACTGCAATCATTGTTCTCTGTTGTTCTTTGCAAACAAACATCATTCTCCACACCATACGTTTAATCCTTTGTTTACAGCTAGCCGGTGAGATTGACAACCTCATTGTTAAGTTGGGGCAAAGTATTTTGATTGTGTTGTGCAGGTTCCACGTTGGCGCCGGAATCCCTGGTGTTGCGCCACACTATACTCCTTCACCAACAACCTTCAAGTGACCTTCATATCCTACTGGTTCGATAACCTTGGTTTCTTATTGAGGGAAAACTTGCTGTTGTACGCATCACACCTTCCTCTTGGGGTTCCCAACGGACGTGTGCTTCACGCGTCATCAAGCTAATTTGTAGTGCCGTTGCCGGGGAGATCAAGACACGCTGCAAGGGGAGTCTCTCACACCCAATCTCTTTACTTTGTTTATTGTCTTGCTTTATTTTATTTTCTGTCTTGTTGGCTTTTTCTTTATATCAAAAACACAAAAAAATTAGTTACTTGCATTTACTTTATTTATCAGTTTACCTTAGTTTATTTCATCATGCTTCCCCCTAAGTTCACTTTGAAAGATATATCAGTAGGGCGTGGGTCTATCATTGGAAGAGATAATATAGAAGAATTTTTCACTCATGTTAGTAAGGTTAAAGATTTTGAAGATAGATCCTTGGTGGAACTTGCTCCTAATTATGAAATTGCTACTACCTCTTTAGTGCACATGTTGGAAGCTAGATTTGTTAATCTTAATCATATAATGCAACACATGTTTCTTACACTCTGTGATATGGAGGAAGGAGAGAAGAAAGATTTTGTTTTAGAAACCCTTCTTAAAGAATTTGGTGATGTAACTAGAGAAGCTAGAAAAGTCTTTATTCAACATAAGATGCTTGGCTTTTATACCAATTTTGCAAATACCCTTGAAAAGATGGAAAAAGATAGGCTAAAGTACACTAATGAAGCCAATTGTGAGGGGGAGACTAAAGTACCAATATCTTATAAGCTCATAGGAATGCATGAGGCACTAGAAAAGAATTCTGATTGGATTGTTCCTGAAAATTTATTTGAGGAGGATAGTAAGCTTAAAAGTAATAAAAGAGGAGCTTCTGAAACTTACATAGATAAGATACAATGCATTGTTGAGAAAACTCCCAACTCCTCTGTTGATGCTTCTTCTTTTGATGTTACTTGATTTACACTTTCTGCGCCTAGCGGAAAGACGTTAAAAAGCGCTTATGGGAGACAACCCATTGTTTTATTTTTGCAATTTTTATTTAATATTTGAGTCAAGGTGATTTTTTATACTGTAGCAATACCTTTGTATCTTTACTTTATTGCATTGTTGTGCCAAGTAAAGTCTTTGATAGTAAAGTTGATACTAGATTTGGATTTCTGCGCAGAAATAGATTTTTAGCTGTCACGCATTTGAGATGTTCTCTCTGTAGGAGAATCTAAAAATTCTGTAAAAATTCATGAGTAATCCTCAGATATGTACGCAACTTTCATTCAATTTGAGCTTCTTCATCTGAGCATGTTAAGTGCCTCGGGACTATTCTGTTTTGACAGATTCTGCCTTTTATTTCGCATTGCCTCCTTTACTGTGTTTGAGTGGATTTCTTTGCTCCATTAAATTTCAGTAGCCTTGGGTAATGTCCAGAAGTGTCGGGAATGATTGTTTCCTCGCTGAACATGTGAATTTTGATTATGCACTAACTCTCTAATGAGATTGTTTTGAGTTTGTTGTGAAGGGAGTTTTCAAGGATCAGGAGAGGAGGATGATATAATATGATCAAGAAGAGTGAAAAGTTTAAGCCTGGGGATGCCCCCGTGGTTCATCCCTGCATATTTCAAGAATACTCAAGCATCTAAGCTTGGGGATGCCCAAAGCATCCCCTTCTTCATCAACAACTTATCAGGTCATCTCTAGTGAAACTGTATTTTTATTCCGTCACATCTTATGTGCTTTACTTGGAGCGTATGTATGTTTTTATTTTTGTTTGTGTTTAAATAAATTCTGATCCTAGCATTCCTTGTGTGGGAGAAAGACATGCTCCGCTTTTTCATATTGAACACTGGTGTTCTTAGTTTTACTTTTAATGTTCATGGCGAAAGTTCAAAGCCGCTTCATTTATTGCTATTTTGTTGGAAACAGAAAATGCTTCATGTGGTAATTGGTATATTGTCTTGAATAATTTGATACTTGGCAATTGTTTTGAGCTCTCAAGTAGATCATGTTTAAGCTCTTGCATCATGTAGTTTACACCTATTAGTGAAGTTACTACCGTAGAGCTTGTTGAAATTTGGTTTGCATGATTGGTCTCTCTAAGTCTAGATATTTTCTGGTAAAAGTGTTTGAGCAACAAGGAAGACAGTGTAGAGTCTTATAATGCTTGCAATATGTTCTTATGTAAGTTTTGCTATACCGGTTCATACTTGTGTTTGCTTCAAACAACCTTGCTAGCCAAAGCCTTGTACTCGAGAGGGAATGCTTCTCGTGCATCCAAAACCTTGAGCCAAAACTTATGCCATTTGTGTCCACCATAACTGCCTACTATGTGGTATTTTTCTACCATTCCAAAGTAAATTGCTTGCGTGCTACCTTTAAAAATTTCATTCCTTGTCTTTGCAATACATAGCTCATGGGAAAGTAGCCTAAAAAACTATTGTGGTAATGAATATGTCGCTTATGTATCTTATTTCTTATAAGTTGCTTGTTGAGTGGTAACCATGTTATCTGGGGACGCCATCAACCTGTCACACCTTTGTTGAATATCATGTGAGTTGCTATGCATGTTCGTCTTGTCTGAAGTAAGGGAGATTTGCCATGAGTTAAATGGTTTGAGTATGCATATTGTTAGAGAAGAACATCGGGCCGCCAACCAAAGCCATGTATCATGGTGTAAGTTTCAGCTTGGACATTAATCCTCAAATCTCTTATGAGAATATTATCTGTTGTTGAATGCTTAAAGCATTAAAGAGGAGTCCATTATATGTTTTCTATGTTGTCCCGGTATGGATGTCCTCAAGTTGAGATCTATCGAAATCGAGAAATCAAATGCGATCTATCTCCTTGGACCTTTGTACAGGTGGCATAGAGGTACCCCTTTGTGAAACTTGGTTGAAACATATGTAATGCAATGATAATCCATGGAAATCTGAGCTAATTAGGACAAGGTGCGAGCACTATTAGTATTCGATGCATGAGGCTTGCAACTTATAGGAGGTTTTATGCATAACACATATGAATTATTACTACCGTTGACAAAATTGTTTCCATGTTTTCAAAATAAAAAGCTCTAGCACATGAGTAATCCCTGCTTCCTTCTGCGAAGGGCCTTTCTTTTACTTTATGTTGAGTCGGTTTACCTACTTCTTTCTATCTTAGAAGCAAACACTTGTGTCAACTGTGTGCATTGATTCTTACATACTTGCTTATTTGCACTCATCATATTACTTTGTGTTGACAATTATCCATGAGATATACATGTTGAAAGTTGAAAGCAACTGCTGGAACTTAAATCTTATTAAGAATCTATTGCTTTATGAGTTAACTCTTATGCAAGACTTGTTGATGCTTGTCTCGAAAGTACTATTCATGAAAAGTCTTTGCTATATGATTCAGTTGTTTAGTCATTATCTATTTGTTAACAAACTATAGACCATTGCTTTGAATCACTTCATTCATCTCATATGCTTTACAAATTGTATTGATCAAGATTATGATAGTAGCATATCACTTCAGAAATTATCCTTGTTATCGTTTACCTACTCGAGGGCGAGTAGGAACTAAGCTTGGGGATGCTTGATACGTCTCAAACGTATCTATAATTTCTTATGTTCCATGCTAGTTTTATGACAATACTCACATGTTTTATATACACTTTATATCATTTTGATGCATTTTCCGGTACTAACCTATTAACAAGATGCTGAAGCGCCAGTTCCCGTTTTCCGATGTTTTTGGTTTCGTAAATCCTACACAGGAAATATTCTCAGAATTGGACGAAACAAAAGCCCACGGTCTTATTTTCCACGGAGCCTTCTAGAACACCGAAGAGGAGACGGAGAGGGTCCACGAGGCGGCCACACCATAGGGGGGGCGGCCCCACCCCTGGCCGCGCCGCCATGTGGGGTGGGCCCCTCGGGCATCCCCCGACTCTGCCCCTTCGCCTATATAATCCTTCCGTCGCAAAAACCCTAGGACCGAGAGCCACGATACGAGAAAAGTTACTGAGACGCCGCCGCCGTCAACCCCATCTCGGGGTTCTCGAAGATCGCCTCCGGCACCCCGCCGAAGAGGGGAATCATCACCGGAGGGCTCTACATCACCATGCCCGCCTCCGGACTGATGCGTGAGTAGTTCATCCTTGGACTATGGGTCCATAGCAGTAGCTAGATGGTTGTCCTCTCCTCTTGTGCTATCATGTTTAGATCTTGTGAGCTGCCTATCATGATCAAGATCATCTATTTGTAATGCTACATGTTGTGTTTGTTGGGATCCGATGAATATGGAATACTATGTCAAGTTGATTATCAATCTATCATACATGTGTTGTTTATGATCTTGAATGCTCTCCGTTGCTAGTAGAGGCTCTGGCCAAGTTGATACTTGTAACTCCAAGAGGGGGTATTTATGCTCGATAGTGGGTTCATGCCTCCATTGAATGCGGGACGAGTGACAGAAAGTTCTAAGGTTGTGGATGTGCTGTTGCCACTAGGGATAAAACATCAATGCTTTGTATAAGGATATTTGTATTGTTTACATTACGCACAGTACTTAATGCAATTGTCTGTTGTTTGCAACTTAATGCTGGAAGGGGTGTGGATGCTAACCCGAAGGTGGACTTTTTAGGCATAGATGCATGCTGGATAGCGGTCTATGTTCTTTGTCGTAATGCCCTAAGTAAATCTCATAGTAGTCATCATGATATGTATGTGCATTGTTATGCCCTCTCTATTTGTCAATTGCCCAACTGTAATTTATTCACCCAACATGCTATTTATATTATTGGAGAGACACCACTAGTGAACTGTGGACCCCGGTCCATTCTTTTACATCTGAAATACAACCTACTGCAATCATTGTTCTCTGTTGTTCTTTGCAAACAAACATCATTCTCCACACCATACGTTTAATCCTTTGTTTACTGAGCAAGTCGGTGAGATTGACAACCTCACTGTTAAGTTGGGGCAAAGTATTTTGATTGTGTTGTGCAGGTTCCACGTTGGCGCCGGAATTCCTGGTGTTGCGCCGCACTACACTCCTTCACCAACAACCTTCACGTGGCCTTCATCTCCTACTGGTTCGATAACCTTGGTTTCTTACTGAGGGAAAACTTGCTGCTGTACGCATCACACCTTCCTCTTGGGGTTCCCAACGGACGTGTGCTTCACGCGTCATCAGTAAGATGTATTGATAGATGCATATTATGTACCCCTTTCTTAAGTATTGGTTCTGATCCAACTTGTATGCAAGAATGTGTGTTAGATGGAATATCATGATTTTACTGATTGAATGGTGACAAAAAAATCATGATCTATTATGGCTTTTCCTTTTCTTTTACTATCTCACTAGAGATAAAGTGAATGAATGTGTTATGTTCATCACGTGGCAAAAGTGATAATCTTGCTTGATCAAGGTAGCATATTTGATATCAAAATCACGTCGAAGTACTTATGGCTATACTTTGATAATTCTTAATACAAGATTTCTTGAAGTTTTTCCTGTCTTATGGAGTATAAGAGAGATGTATTGTACCATCTCTATGTTAGGACGTGATGCTCATATGAATGCTTATCTTATACATGTTAAAGTTAATTTCCTCATATCTCATTGATGAATTGTTATTGTTTACTACAAGTTAAAAGAGAGAATGGTAAAGTGAACCCATGAACCCTGGTCCAATTTTAATCATAAGAAACACCTTTCCATTGCTTTTATCTTACTTTTTATTTGCAGTACTATTTTAATTCGAAGATACAAAAATATTTTTCTTTCTTATTTGCACACAAAACCCCAAAACAAACAAACCTTTACCGCTTTTACTTAGTTTACTTCACTTGTTTAGTTTACTTTACTTTAGTTGCTACTTTATTTACTTTGACTTACACGAGCTTGACAACCACACGGTGGAGTTGGTTACACAAGGCTTTATTTTATTTTGTAGGATTGCTAGAGGAATAGAGGGAGATATAACTCTTTAATCCATTCCTCGAGAGTTTGATATAACCCTCGAGTCATCTTTGTGGGAAAAATACTCCGCTGACACAACACTCTGCACTTAGAGTCCCAACATCATCAAGTGCGCACGCCCCCTGATCTTAGGACCATATGTGCCTCTAGGATAGGCAATGCAGATTATGATCCAGGCTTGAATTGCAGTTGTGAATGATGTTGGTTAATGGATAACATTCATCCAATCGACCTAATAAATTCGCTCTAACATGAGAAGGAGGAAGATGAGAGGAGAAGAAAGTCTCGTGATGTAGGGGAGAAGACATCGCGGATCCCGTGCCGGATACGAGTTGTGCAATAGACGAGGGCCACCGTCAGGTGCCAGAGTTCAAGGAATCAGCCTATGATGCAGAAATGTGACCCTGCCGCCGCCAGTGCCAAAAAATAATAATGGGATTTTTTTATCGCTAGTGACGGGAGGTGATGACCCACAAGTATAGGGGTGTATCGTAGTACTTTCGATAAATAAGAGTGTCGAACCCAACGAGGAGCAGAAGGTGTTGACAAGCAGTTTCGATGAAGGATTCACTGTAAATGCTCACAGACAAGTTTTCAGGAGGTTTTGATATAGCAGATAAATAAAATACAAGTAAGTAAAATGCGAGAATAATAATTGCAGCAAGTGGCCCAATCCTTTTTTAGCACAGAGGACAAGCCGGTTTGTTTACTTATGATGACCAAACGTTCTTGAGGACACAAGGGAATTTAGTCTAGTGCTTTCGCTTCATATAGTTGATTAATCTTCATTGTTTTGATAAGTGTTGTGTGGGTGAACCTATGCTAATGCACCACCCTTCCTAGGACTAATACATACTTGTGATTAAACCCCTTGCAAGCATCCGCAAATACATGAAAGTAATTAAGATAAATCTAACCACAACCTTAAACTACGAGATCCTGCTATCCCTCATGCATCGATATACCAACGGGGGTTCAGGTTCTTGTCACTCCGGCAAACCCACAATTAGCAAACGAATACAAGATGCATTCCCCTAGGCCCATAAAGGTGAAGTATCATGTAGTCGACGTTCACATGACACCACTAGAAGAATAA
Source organism: Lolium rigidum (assembly GCF_022539505.1). NCBI lineage: Eukaryota > Viridiplantae > Streptophyta > Magnoliopsida > Poales > Poaceae > Lolium > Lolium rigidum. The sequence continues at coordinate 101,284,815 of NC_061511.1, forward strand.
CACCACAACTTAAATATCAAACCATTAAATATTACTCAACATAGTTCACTACTAACATTTAGACTTCACCCATGTCCTCAAGAACTAAACGAACTACTCACAAGACATCATATGGAACATGATCAGAGATGATATGATGATGGATAACAATCTGAACATAAACCTTGATTCAACGGTTTCACTCAATGGCATCAATAACAAGGAGAAATCAACACCGGGAGAGTTTTCCCTATGAAATACTCAAGATTCAACCCTAGATGTTACAGCGGAGACGAGGTGCAGCGGTGGAGATGACGGTGTCGGTGGTGGAGATGATGATGATCCCAATGAAGTCCAGCTCGATGACGGTGATGATGGCGACGATTTCCCCCTCCGGGAGGGAATTTCCCCGGCAGATTCCTGCCTGCCGGAGAGTTCTTTTCTCTCTGGTGTTTTCCGCCTCGAGGAGGCGACTATGACTATCCTCGATGTTCCTCCGCACCTTAGGGTTTTTGGGAGATGAAGTACGCGGAAGGGCGACGGCCGAGGGGGTCGTGGGCCCCTGATGAGGACATCCCATCTATTGATACAACCGCTGTACCTACAGCCACACAAATACAAGGACCAATCACTCGAGCTCGTGCCAAACAACTTAACTATCAGGTACTTTCGTTTCTTGGAACTATTCCTTATATACATGAGAATATGATGTTGCCTAAATCAGATATGTTTGTTACTCTTAGGAATGATGGACCTAGCATGGATGAGGAGGACAAGCATTGGAGCATGATCACACATGGAGGAGATGGCAGCAAGCATTTGAGGATTGAAGATGACGCCGCAAGTGGAGATTTCAGAACATTGAAGCCACCATAATGGAGCAACGATGCTTGGACGAATTCTACAAGTTTCCCCATCATAAAATTCGTCCAAAGAGTTATTATTGGTGCTGCGTCACCTTATTTAATGGGCCAGGCCCATGTATTTTCGGATTAGGTATTTTAGGGGATTTTAAGAGGCCATATAAGTGGAGGAAGGCATATTTAGAGGTGTTTTTGGCCAACCCTAGCTGGTTGGACGAAAATCCCTTGACTTCCCCCATATATATCCCTCTCTAGCCGTCATTAGAACTTGGATTTTGATTAGATTAAAAGTTAGTCAATTGCTGCAACTACGTGTACTTCTTTTGAGGCCAAAGCCCAGAACAAGACCGACTATTCGGAATCCCACCATTATCAATCAAGCTTTCATCTCTATTCGCAATATTCTGATTGCATCTTTAGTTCTTACTTGTTCTCGATTTCAGGTAGGAATTAAGACCCTTGTCGGTCGAGCTGATCGTGCTCCCGCAAGATCAGTAACTCCCGGAGATTGTCCTAGCGATTGCATTGGCGCACGAGCTTTGCACGTGTAGTCGGATCGTCAAGCACGAACTCCACCAACAAATCGAATTATCCTCGTCTCATCGAAAGATCGGACACCTTTGCCCTATCAAGTGGTATCAGATTTCAGGTTGCTCGGTGAGATTTACAGTTTTTCCTAGTGTAGATTTGTTTTACCTATAACCCATAAAAAGCCCCACAAAAATATATTAGGTTTAGATCATCCGTCCCATAGCCCCTGCCAAGCCATTGCATGATCTTTTCAGTTTTTGCTTTTTGAGTCTTTGTCTGCAATCGTTGTGTCGCGTGCTGGTCTTAGCGTCTAGAGTCGTTAGAGTTTCGAGTTCTGGTCATAGTAGTCGCGTCGCCGCCGCACCATCTCCGCTTGCAGTCCTTGCCATATCACCGCCACCATACACTTCCGCCACATCTGCCATCAACTCTTTGTTGTTCCCCTTTGATTCCCATCATCGTAGGGTCTTTCTTGATCTTTGTTTCTGAGTTTTTCCGGGTTTTAGATCCGTTTTCTTGGTCAATTTCGCGTTTTCCGTCGGAATCCTGATAGCAATCTAGCTGGAAAAAAAATTCTGGTCGCCCGACCATAGAGACCTCTGAGGTCTAGCGCCACCGTAGATTCCCTGAGAAAAAAAAAAAATTCTGGTCGCCCGACCATAGAGACCTCTGAGGTCTAGCGCCACCGTAGATTCCCCGAAAAAAAAAATTTCTGGTCGCCCGACCATAGAGACCTCTGTGGTCTAGCGCCAAGGTAGATTCCCAAAAAAAAATCGCCTTCCCTTAGGTTGCTCTATCCTTCAGCGCCAGTTTCTTTGTCCTTTGCATCTTGTGCCGCGTCGTGACCTCGTTGGTGATTTAGGCTCGCGTCTCTAATACGATCTAGCCTTGGACCAGCACAGTACCTTCATTGAGCGTTTACCCAATTTGCATCGCTGGTTTGATTATTGTGGCACCATATCACTATATTTTGCCTTCCCAGAGCTCCACAGATTTCTCCACGTGCATTGTGTCGACACCTGGTACTCGCTTTGGCAATCTTTGGAGACACTGATCCTTGTTGGTTGCTATATCACCTTCCTCCTGTTTGGTAAGAACTTGTAAGAGCTTTGTATTTTGCTTGACGAATTGCGCGTGAACCACCATATTCCGTAGTTTGTAGGCATATACATTTGTGTTTTTTCTGTACTAACCATGTCAGGACCTACAACGGCCGCTGTTGACCCGGCCAAGATGACGAGTGAGCAGTTGCATGCTCACTTCACCCACCTTTTGGGCGGGCATGCACGCGACACCGATGCGCGCATTGGTGACGTGGATGCCAAACTCACTGACGCGCTGGACAAGTTCGATGGCCTCGAGGCAGCTATCAACTCCAAGCTCGACGCCAAGTTCCAGGAGCTCTTGACTCGGTTACCGCCGCCTCGCGCCAACGTGCAACGCCGCGCACGCCGCGTTCCTCGTGCGGACGTTCCTGCGGGCACCGCTCCTGCTGCAGCCGCCGCACATGACGCGCCTTCTGATGAAGGCTACGAAGATTATGAAGGGGACGCGGACGAGCAGGTAGATGAGAACATACTGGACGGCGAGGAAGTCCAACAACCTGCACCTGATCGTCCACGGCAGCTGAACCGCAACGCTCGACCACCTCCACGCCCGGTACGTAATGATGATGATCATGTTGCTAAACTAAAACTGAATATTCCGCCATTTGAGGGTAGATATAATCCTGATGCATATCTTACATGGGAATTGGAAGTAGAACAACGCTTTGCATGTTTAAAATACCCTGATCACTTGCGTGTTAGTGCTGCTACTTGTGAGTTCACAGATTTTGCTTCTATTTGGTGGTCTGAGCATTGTAGAGTACATCATGCTAATATTCCTACTACATGGGTTGGGTTAAAATTTGCTATGCGTACTCGTTTTGTTCCTCCTCATTATCAACGTGATTTGCTGAAAAATTGTCTCGCTTAGAACAAGGAAAAAATTCTGTAGAAGACTATTATCAAGAATTGCAAACTGGCATGATTCGCTGTGGTATTGTAGAGGATAATGAGGCTATGCTTGCACGTTTCTTTGGTGGTTTGAATAAAGAGATTCAGCATATTTAGATTATAAAGAGTACAACACTATTACTCGCTTGTTTCATCTTGCTTGCAAAGCTGAACGTGAAGTGCAGGATCGTCAACCACCATGGAGAAGAGCTAATATTTCTGCAGGTCGTACATCGTCGTGGTCTCCGCGACAATCAGCGCCACCATCTCGTGGTACTGCACCAGCTCCTACTACCTCCAAGTACACCGCGCCTGCATCACGAGCACCACCGGCTGCTACTCCACCACCATCTGCTGGTCCTCCTCGGAGTTCATCTTCGATGGCCTCCACGGGGAAGACGCGCGACATACAATGTCGCAAATGCTTGGGATTTGGACACATAGAGAGAGAATGCAGAACCAAGCGTGTGATGTTGGTGCGTGAAGATGGCGAATATGATTCTGCAAGTGACTTTGATGAAGATACATTGGCCCTTATTGCTGCACGTGATGGTGCCAATTCTGATTCTGAGAGAGAGATGGAGGTAATGGAAGCTGACACTGCTGATCAGTACAGAGCTTAGTTGCACAGCGTGTGTTGAGCGTGCAATTGAGCAAAGCTGAGCATGATCAACGCCACAATCTGTTCCAAACACGAGGCGTTGTAAAAGAGCGAGCTATACGGATCATCATTGATGGAGGGAGCTGCAATAATCTGGCCAGTGTTGACATGGTGGAGAAGCTTTCTCTTCCTACAAGACAGCGCACACATCCATACTACATACAATGGTTTGAGAGCTCTCGGAAGCTCAAGGTAATAAGAACTACACGTGTGCATTTTACCATTGGTACATATTCTGATTTTGTGGATTGTGATGTTGTACCTATGCAAGCTTGTTCTTTGTTACTTGGTAGACCTTGGCAATTTGATAGAGAATCTGTTCATAATGGTAAAACTAATCGGTATTCTCTTATGCATGATGGAAAGAAAATTGGTCTCAAACCTATGACTCCTGAACAAATACTAAAAGATGATCTTGCTAGAGCTAGTAGAGTAAAAAACGAGGAGAAACTTAAGAGTGAGAATCAGATTGTTGCTGCAGATTTTGTTCCACATAAGACTAATACTAAATCTGATTCGAACCATGCTACTGAAATTCGTTTGAAAAATCCTTGTTTGCTTGCTAGCAAATCTGATATTGCTGAACTTGATGTGAACACTACTCAATGCTATGCTATCATTTGCAAAGAAGTTCTGTTTTCATTTGAGGATATGCCTCCTTCTTTGCCACCTGCGGTTGCTAACCTTTTGCAGGAATTCATTGATGTGTTCCCACAAGATGTTCCCCCTGGACTACCACCTATCCGTGGCATAGAACACCAGATTGACTTGATTCCGGGAGCGTCGCTGCCCAACCGTGCACCATACCGTACTAATCCTGAAGAGACGAAAGAGATTCAGCGACAAATTCAGGTTCTCCAAGATAAAGGTTACATTCGTGAGTCTCTTAGCCCATGTGTTGTTCCTATTATCTTGGTACCTAAGAAGGATGGTTCTTCACGCATGTGTACTGATTGTAGAGCTATTAATAATATTACCATTTGATGCGTGTAGTTGACACGTCCGTTGGGAACCCAAAGAGGAAGGTGTGATGCGCACAGCGGCAAGTTTCCCTCAGTTAGAAACCAAGGTTTAATCGAACCAGTAGGAGTCAAGAAGCACGTTGAAGGTTGATGGCGGCGGGATGTAGTGCGGCGCAACACCGGAGATTCCGGCGCCAACGTGGAACCTGCACAACACAACCAAAGTACTTTGCCCCAACGAAACGGTGAGGTTGTCAATCTCACCGGCTTGCTGTAACAAAGGATTAACCATATTGTGTGGAAGATGATTGTTTGCAAGAAAACAAGAAAACAAGTATTGCAGCAGATTTGTATTTCGAGTATAAAAGAATGGACCGGGGTCCACGGTTCACTAGAGGTGTCTCTCCCATAAGATAAAAGCATGTTGGGTGAACAAATTACAGTCGGGCAATTGACAAATAGAGAGGGCATAACAATGCACATACATGTCATGATAAATATAGTGAGATTTAATTGGGCATTACGACAAAGTACATAGACCGCCATCCAAGCATGCATCTATGCCTAAAAAGTCCACCTTCGGGTTATCGTCCGAACCCCTTCCAGTATTAAGTTGCAAAACAACAGACAATTGCATTAAGTATGGTGCGTAATGTAATCAACAACTACATCCTTAGACATAGCATCAATGTTTTATCCCTAGTGGCAACAACGACATCCACAACCTTAGAACTTTCCGTCACTTGTCCCGGATATCAATGGAGGCATGAACCCACTATCGAGCATAAATACTCCCTCTTGGAGTTAAGAGCAAAAACTTGGCCGGAGCCTCTACTAATAACGGAGAGCATGCAAGATCATAAACAACACATAGGTAATAACTTGATAATTAACATAACATAGTATTCTCTATCCATCGGATCCCGACAAACACAACATATAGTATTACGAGATAGATGATCTTGATCATGTTAGGCAGCTCACAAGATCCAACAATGAAACACAATGAGGAGAAGACAACCATCTAGCTACTGCTATGGACCCATAGTCCAGGGGTGAACTACTCACTCATCACTCCGGAGGCGACCATGGCGGTGAAGAGTCCTCCGGGAGATGAATCCCCTCTCCGGAAGGGTGCCGGAGGAGATCTCCAGAATCCCCCGAGATGGGATTGGCGGCGGCGGCGTCTCTGGAAGGTTTTCCGTATCGTGGCTCTCGATACTGGGGGTTTCGCGACGGAGGCTTCAAGTAGGCGGAAGGGCAACGCGGGGGGCCACACGAGGGCCCCACACCGCAGGTCGGCGCGGCCAGGGCCTGGGCCGCGCCGCCCTAGTGTGGCGGCGCCTCGTGGCCCCACTTCGACTCCTCTTCGGTCTTCCGGAAGCTTCGTGGCAAAATAGGACCCCGGGCGTTGATTTCGTCCAATTCCGAGAATATTTCGTTACTAGGATTTCCGAAACCAAAAACGAGCAGAAAACGACGAACGGCTCTTCGGCATCTTGTTAATAGATTAGTTCCGGAAAATGCACGAATATGACATAAAGTGTGCATAAAACATGTAGATATCATCAATAATGTGGCATGGAACATAAGAAATTATCGATACGTCGGAGACGTATCAGCATCCCCAAGCTTAGTTCCTGCTCGTCCCGAGCGGGTAAAACGATAACAAAGATAATTTCGAAGTGACATGCCATCATAACCTTGATCATACTATTTGTAAACATATGTAATGAATGCAGCGATCAAAACAATGGTAATGACATGAGTAAACAAGTGAATCATAAAGCAAAGACTTTTCATGAATAGTACTTCAAGACAAGCATCAATAAGTCTTGCATAAGAGTTAACTCATAAAGCAATAAATCAAAGTAAAGGTATTCAAGCAACACAAAGGAAGATTAAGTTTCAGCGGTTGCTTTCAACTTGTAACATGTATATCTCATGGATAATTGTCAACATAGAGTAATATAACAAGTGCAATATGCAAGTATGTAGGAATCAATGCACAGTTCACACAAGTGTTTGCTTCTTGAGGTGGAGAGAGATAGGTGAACTGACTCAACATAAAAGTAAAAAAGAATGGTCCTTCAAAGAGGAAAGCATCGATTGCTATATTTGTGCTAGAGCTTTTATTTTGAAAACATGAAACAATTTTGTCAACGGTAGTAATAAAGCATATGAGTTATGTAAATTATATCCTACAAGTTGCAAGCCTTATGCATAGTATACTAATAGTGCCCGCACCTTGTCCTAATTAGCTTGGACTACCGGATCATCGCAATACACATGTTTTAACCAAGTGTCACAATGGGGTACCTCCATGCCGCTCGTACAAAGGTCTAAGGAGAAAGCTCGCATTTTGAATTTCTCGCTTTTGATTATTCTCAACTTAGACATCCATACCGGGACAACATGGACAACAGATAATGGACTCCTCTTTAATGCATAAGCATGTGGCAACAATTATTATTCTCATATGAGATTGAGGATATATGTACAAAACTGAAACTTCCACCATGAATCATGGCTTTAGTTAGCGGCCCAATGTTCTTCTCTAACAATATGCATGCTCCAACCATTAAGGTGGTAGATCTCTCTTACTTCGAGACAAGACGGACATGCATAGCAACTCACATGATATTCAACAAAGAATAGTTGATGGCGTCCCCGAAGCATGGTTATCGCACAACAAGCAACTTAATAAGAGATAAAGTGCATAAGTACATATTCAATACCACAATAGTTTTTAAGCTATTTGTCCCATGAGCTATATATTGCAAAGGTGAATGATGGAATTTTAAAGGTAGCACTCAAGAAATTTACTTTGGAATGGCGGAGAAATACCATGTAGTAGGTAGGTATGGTGGACACAAATGGCATAGTGGTTGGCTCAAGGATTTTGGATGCATGAGAAGTATTCCCTCTCGATACAAGGTTTAGGCTAGCAAGGTTATTTGAAACAAACACAAGGAGGAATGGTGCAACAAAACTCACATAAAAGACATATTGTAAACATTATAAGACTCTACACCGTCTTCCTTGTTGTTCAAAACTCAATACTAGATATTATCTAGACTCTAGAGAAACCAAATATGCAAACCAAATTAGCAAGCTCTATGTGTTTCTTCATTAATGGGTGCAAAGTATATGATGCAAGAGCTTAAACATGAGCACAACAATTGCCAAGTATCAAATTATCCAAGACATTTTAGAATTACTACATGTAGCATTTTCCAATTCCAACCATATAACAATTTAACGAAGAAGAAACTTCGCCATGAATACTATGAGTAAAGCCCAAGTACATAATTGTCCATATGCTACAGCGGAGCGTGTCTCTCTCCCATACAGCGAATGCTAGGATCCATTTTATTCAAACAAAACAAAAAACAAAAACAAACCGACGCTCCAAGCAAAGCACATAAGATGTGGCCGAATAAAAATATAGTTTCAGGGGAGGAACCTGATAATGTTGTCGATGAAGAAGGGGATGCCTTGGGCATCCCCAAGCTTAGACGCTTGAGTCTTCTTAGAATATGCAGGGGTGAACCACCGGGCATCCCCAAGCTTAGAGCTTTCACTCTCCTTGATCATATTGTATCATACTCCTCTCTTGATCCTTGAAAACTTCCTCCACACCAAACTCGAAACAACTCATTAGAGGGTTAGTGGACAATAAAAATTAACATGTTCAGAGGTGACACAATCATTCTTAACACTTCTGAACATTGCATAAAGCTACTGGACATTAATGGATCAAAGAAATTCATCCAACATAGCAAAAGAGGCAATGCGAAATAAAAGGCAGAATCTGTCAAAACAGAACAGTCCGTAAATATGGATTTTATTGAGGCACCATACTTGCTCAAATGAAACTGCCCAAATTGAATGAAAGTTGCGTACATATCTGAGGATTACTCACGTAAATTGGCTTAATTTTCTGAGTTACCTACAGAGAATTAGACCCAGATTCGTGACAAGCAAAGAAATCAGTTTCGCGCAGTAATCCAAATCTAGTATTTACTTTACTATCAAAGACTTTACTTGGCACAACAAAACATAAAACTAAGATAAGGAGAGGTTGCTACAGTAGTAGACAACTTCCAAGACTCAAATATAAAACAAAAATACTGTAGTAAAAACATGGGTTGTCTCCCATAAGCGCTTTTCTTTAACGCCTTTCAGCTAGGCGCAGAAAGTGTATATCAAGTATTATCGAGAGATGAAGCATCAACATCATAATTTGTTCTAATAATAGAATCATAAGGTAACTTCATTCTCTTTCTAGGGAAGTGTTCCATACCTTTCTTGAGAGGAAATTGATATTTAATATTACCTTCCTTCATATCAATAGTAGCACCAACGGTTCGAAGAAAAGGTCTTCCCAATATAATGGGGCAAGATGCATTGCATTCAATATCCAAGACAACAAAATCAACGGGGACAAGGTTATTGTTAACCATAATATGAACATTATCAACTCTCCCCAAAGGTTTCTTTTTAGCATTATCAACGAGATTAACATCCGGATAACGAGTTTTTCAATGGTGGCAAGTCAAGCATATCATAGACTTTCTTAGGCATAACAGAAATACTTGCACCAAGATCACATAAAGAATTACAATCAAAATCAGTGACCATCATTTTAATGATGGGCTCCCAACAATCCTCTAGCTTTCTAGGAATAGAAGTTTCAAGTTTTAGTTTCTCTTCTCTAGCTTTTATGAGAGCATTTGTAATATGTTTTGTGAAAGCCAAGTTTACAGCGCTAGCATTGGGACTCTTAGCAAGTTTTTGTAAGAACTTTATAACTTCAGAGATGTGGCAATCATCAAAATCTAAATCATTACAATCTAAAGCAATGGGATTGTCATCCCCAAGGTTGGAAAAAATTTCAGCAGTTTTATCACAGGCAGTTTCAGCTAATTTTGCGCGCTTTGCACTAGGAGTAGAAACATTGCCAACACCAATTATTTTATTATTGATAGTAGGAGGTGCAGCAACATGTGAATCATTAGCATTGCTAGTGGTGGTAATAGTCCAAACTTTAGCTACATTTTTCTCTTTAGCTAGTTTTTCATTTTCTTCTCTATCCCACCTAGCACGCAGTTCAGCCATTAATCTTATATTCTCATTAATTCTAACTTGGATGGAATTTGCTGTAGTAAAAATTTTATTTTCAATATCCCTATTAGGCATAACTTTCGATTTCAAAAGATCAACATCAGAGGCAAGACTATCTATCTTAGAAGCAAGAATATCAATTTTATTGAGCTTTTTTCTCAACAGATTTGTTAAAGGCAGTTTGTGTACTAATAAATTCTTTAAGCATAGCTTCAAGTCCAGGGGGTGTGTTCCTATTATTATTGTAAGAATTCCCATAAGAATTAGCATAACCGTTACCATTATTATAAGGATATGGCCTATAGTTATTACTAGAATTGTTCCGATAAGCATTGTTGTTGAAATTATTATTTTTAATGAAGTTTACATCAACATGTTCTTCTTGGGCAACCAATGAAGCTAACGGAACATTATTAGGATCAACATTAGTCCTATCATTCACAAGCATAGACATAATAGCATCAATCTTATCATTCAAGGAAGAGGATTCTTCAACGGAATTTACCTTCTTACCTTGTGGAGCTCTTTCCGTGTGCCATTCGGAGTAATTAATCATCATATTATCAAGGAGCTTTGTAGCCGCCCCCAAAGTGATGGACATAAAGGTACCTCCAGCAGCTGAATCCAATAAATTCCGCGAAGAAAAATTTAGTCCTCGCATAAAAGGTTTGGATGATCATCCAAGTAGTCGATCCATGGGTTGGGCAATTTTTAACCAAAGATTTCATTCTTTCCCAAGCTTGAGCAACATGTTCATTATCCAATTGTTTAAAATTCATTATGCTACTCCTCAAAGATATAATTTTAGCAGGGGGATAATATCTACCAATAAAAGCATCCTTGCATTTAGTCCAGGAATCAATACTATTCTTAGGCGAGAGATAGCAACCAATCTTTAGCTCTTCCTCTTAATGAGAAAGGAAACAATTTCAATTTAATAATATCACCATCTACATCTTTATACTTTTGCATTTCACACAATTCAACAAAACTATTGAGATGGGCAGCGAGCATCATCGGAACTAACACCGAGAAAATTGCTCTCGCATGACAAGATTCAGTAAAGCAGGTTTAATTTCAAAGAATTCTGTTGTAGTAGCAGGTGGAGCAATAGGTGTGCATAGGAAATCATTATTATTTGTGGTTGTGAAGTCACACAACTTAGTATTTTCAGGGGTATTCATTTTAGCAGTAATAAATAAAGCAAACTAGATAAAGTAAATGCAAGTAACTAATTTTTTTGTGTTTTTGATATAGAAAGCAAGACAGTAAATAAAGTAAAGCTAGCAACTATTTTTTTTTTGTTTTGATATAATGCAGCAAACAAAGTAGTAAATAAAATAAAGCAAGACAAAAACAAAGTAAAGAGATTGGGAAGTGGAGACTCCCCTTGCAGCGTGTCTTGATCTCCCCGGCAACGGCGCAAGAAATTTGCTTGATGCGTGTAGTTGACACGTCCGTTGGGAACCCCAAGAGGAAGGTGTGATGCGCACAGCGGCAAGTTTCCCTCAGTTAGAAACCAAGGTTTAATCGAACCAGTAGGAGTCAAGAAGCACGTTGAAGGTTGATGGCGGCGGGATGTAGTGCGGCGCAACACCAGAGATTCCGGCGCCAACGTGGAACCTGCACAACACAACCAAAGTACTTTGCCCCAACGAAACAGTGAGGTTGTCAATCTCACCGGCTTGCTGTAACAAAGGATTAACCGTATTGTGTGGAAGATGATTGTTTGCAAGAAAACAGAAAAAACAAGTATTGCAGCGAGATTTGTATTTCAGTATAAAAGAATGGACCAGGGTCCACAGTTCACTAGAGGTGTCTCTCCCATAAGATAAAAGCATGTTGGGTGAACAAATTACAGTCGGGCAATTGACAAATAGAGAGGGCATAACAATGCACATACATGTCATGATAAATATAGTGAGATTTAATTGGGCATTACGACAAAGTACATAGACCGCCATCCAAGCATGCATCTATGCCTAAAAAGTCCACCTTCGGAGTTATCGTCCGAACCCCTTCCAGTATTAAGTTGCAAAACAACGAGACAATTGCATTAAGTATGGTGCGTAATGTAATCAACAACTACATCCTTAGACATAGCATCAATGTTTTATCCCTAGTGGCAACAAGACATCCACAACCTTAGAACTTTCCGTCACTCGTCCCGGATATCAATGGAGGCATGAACCCACTATCGAGCATAAATACTCCCTCTTGGAGTTAAGAGCAAAAACTTGGCCGAGCCTCTACTAATAACGGAGAGCATGCAATATCATAAACAACACATAGGTAATAACTTGATAATTAACATAACATAGTATTCTCTATCCATCGGATCCCGACAAACACAACATATAGTATTACGGATAGATGATCTTGATCATGTTAGGCAGCTCACAAGATCCAACAATGAATCACAATGAGGAGAAGACAACCATCTAGCTACTGCTATGGACCCATAGTCCAGGGGTGAACTACTCACTCATCACTCCGGAGGCGACCATGGCGGTGAAGAGTCCTCCGGGAGATGAATCCCCTCTCCGGCGAGGTGCTCGGAGGAGATCTCCAGAATCCCCCGAGATGGGATTGGCGGCGGCGTCTCCGGAAGGTTTTCCGTATCGTGGCTCTCGGATGCGGGGGTTCCGCGACGGAGGCTTTAAGTAGGCGGAAGGGCAACGCGGGGGGCCACACGAGGGCCCCACACCACAGGTCGGCGCGGCCGGGGCCCGGGCCGCGCCGCCCTAGTGTGGCGGCGCCTCGTGGCCCCACTTCGACTCCTCTTCGGTCTTCCGGAAGCTTCGTGGCAAAATAGGACCCCGGGTGTTGATTTCGTCCAATTCCGAGAATATTTCGTTACTAGGATTTCTGAAACCAAAAACAGCAGAAAACGACAGAATCGGCTCTTCGGCATCTTGTTAATAGATTAGTTCCAGAAAATGCACGAATATGACATAAAGTGTGCATAAAACATGTAGATATCATCAATAATGTGGCATGGAACATAAGAAATTATCGATACGTCGGAGACGTATCATCATTCGATACCGTCATCCAATACCTCGTTTAGATGATATGCTTGATGAATTGAGTGGTTCTATTATGTTCTCTAAAGTGGATTTGCGTAGTGGTTACCACCAGATTCGTATGCAATTAGGAGATGAATGGAAAACAGCGTTTAAAACTAAGTTCGGTTTATATGAGTGGTTAGTAATGCCTTTTGGTTTGACTAATGCACCTAGTACTTTCATGAGACTCGATGAACGAAGTTTTACGTGCTTTTATTGGACGTTTTGTGGTGGTATACTTTGATGATATTCTGATTTATAGCAAATCTTTGGAGGATCATTTGGATCATTTACGTGCTGTTTTTAATGCTTTACGTGATGCACGTTTGTATGGTAATCTTGAGAAGTGCACCTTTTGCACCAATCGAGTTGCGTTTCTTGGCTATGTTGTTACTGCGCAGGGCATTGAAGTTGATCCAGCCAAGATTGAGGCAATTGAGAGTTGGCCGCAGCCCAAGACGGTCACGCAAGTGAGGAGTTTTCTTGGCCTCGCTGGTTTCTATAGGCGCTTTGTGAAAGACTTTGGATCCATTGCTGCGCCGCTGAATGAGCTTACAAAGAAGGATGTGCCTTTTGCGTGGGGCGATGCACAACAAGAAGCCTTCATGATACTGAAAGATAAGTTAACACATGCTCCATTACTCCAACTTCCTGATTTTAATAAGACTTTTGAGCTTGAATGTGATGCTAGTGGAATTGGTTTGGGAGGTGTGTTGTTACAAGAGGGCAAACCTGTTGCATATTTTAGTGAGAAATTGAGTGGGCCTAGTCTGAACTATTCTACTTATGATAAAGAATTATATGCGCTGGTTCGGACATTAGAAACTTGGCAACATTATTTATGGCCTAAAGAATTTGTTATACATTCTGATCATGAATCTTTGAAGCATATCCGTAGTCAAGCTAAGTTGAATCGCCGCCATGCAATGTGGGTTGAGTTTATTGAGTCTTTTCCTTATGTTATCAAACACAAAAAGGGTAAAGATAATGTTATTGTTGATGCTTTGTCGCGCCGTTATACTATGCTATCTCAACTTGACTTCAAGATTTTTGGATTAGAAACAATAAAGGAACAATACTTGCATGATGCTGATTTTCAAGATGTGTTGCTGAATTGTAAAGATGGTAGAACATGGAACAAATTCGTCCTCAATGATGGATTTGTGTTCCGTGCTAACAAGCTATGCATCCCAGATGGTTCCGTTCGTCTTTTGTTGTTGCGGGAGGCGCATGGAGGAGGATTGATGGGACACTTTGGTGTGAAGAAGACGGAGGATGTACTTGCTGCACACTTCTTTTGGCCACGTATGCGTCGAGATGTTGAGAGATTTGTGGCACGCTGCACTACATGTCAAAAAGCTAAGTCTCGACTTAATCCACATGGTTTATATATGCCTCTTCCTGTTCCTCGTGTACCTTGGGAGGATATTTCTATGGATTTCGTTTTGGGTTTGCCTCGTACACACAAGGGGAGGGATAGTATCTTTGTTGTTGTGGATAGGTTTTCTAAGATGGCACACTTTATTCCATGTCACAAAACTGATGATGCTACACATGTTGCTGATTTGTTCTTTCGCGAAATTGTGCGTTTACATGGTGTGCCAAATACTATTGTTTCTGATCGTGATACTAAATTTCTTAGCCACTTTTGGAGATGTTTATGGGCTAAGTTGGGGACTAAATTGCTGTTTAGTACTACATGTCATCCCCAAACTGATGGACAAACTGAAGTAGTAAATAGAACATTGTCTACTATGCTGCGGGCTGTTTTGAAGAAGAACTTAAAATTGTGGGAAGAATGTTTACCTCATATTGAATTTGCTTATAATCGTTCGCTGCATTCTACCACTAAGATGTGCCCTTTTGAGATTGTGTATGGTTTTGTTCCACGTGCCCCTATTGATTTATTGCCTTTACCATCTTCGGTGCAAAATGATTTGGATACTACACAACGTGCTGAATTGATATTAAAATTGCATGAGACTACTAAAGACAACATCGAACGCATGAATGCTAAGTATAAAATTGCTGGGGATAGAGGAAGAAAGCATGTTGTGTTTGATGTTGGTGATCTTATTTGGTTGCATTTGCGCAAAGATCGTTTTCCTGCATTGCGCAAGTCTAAGTTAATGCCCCGTGCCGCTGGTCCTTTTAAGGTGTTAGAAAAAATAAATGATAATGCATATAAACTTGAGCTTCCCGAGAATTGGGTCCGGTAAGTCCTACATTTAACATTGCAGATTTGAAGCCTTACTTTGGTGAAGAAGATGAGCTTGCGTCGAGGACGACTTCAATTCAATAAGGGGGGCATGATGAGGACATCCCATCTATTGATACAACCGTTGTACCTACAGCCACACAAATACAAGGACCAATCACTCGAGCTCGTGCCAAACAACTTAACTATCAGGTACTTTCGTTTCTTGGAACTATTCCTTATATACATGAGAATATGATGCTGCCTAAATCAGATATATTTGTTACTCTTAGGAATGATGGACCTAGCATGGATGAGGAGGACAAGCATTGGAGCATGATCACACATGGAGGACATGGCAGCAAGCATTTGAGGATTGAAGATGACGCCGCAAGTGGAGATTTCAGAACATTGAAGCCACCATAATGGAGCAACGATGCTTGGACGAATTCTACAAGTTTCCCCATCATAAAATTCGTCCAAAGAGTTATTATTGGTGCTGCGTCACCTTATTTAATGGGCCAGGCCCATGTATTTTCGGATTAGGTATTTTAGGGGATTTTAAGAGGCCATATAAGTGGAGGAAGGCCCATTTAGAGGTGTTTTTGGCCAACCCTAGCTGGTTGGACGAAAATCCCTTGACTTCCCCCATATATATCCCTCTCTAGCCGTCATTAGAACTTGGATTTTGATTAGATTAAAAGTTAGTCAATTGCTGCAACTACGTGTACTTCTTTTGAGGCCAACGCCCAGAACAAGACCGACTATTCGAAATCCCACCATTATCAATCAAGCTTTCATCTCTATTCGCAATATTCTGATTGCATCTTTAGTTCTTACTTGTTCTCGATTTCAGGTAGGAATTAAGACCCTTGCTGGTCGGGCTGATCGTGCTCCCGCAAGATCAGTAACTCCCGGAGATTGTCCTAGCGATTGCATTGGCGCACGAGCTTTGCACGTGTAGTCGGATCGTCAAGCATGAACTCCACCAACAAATCGAATTATCCTCGTCTCATCGAAAGATCGGACACCTTTGCCCTATCAGCCTCCTCCCCACGTGGCGGCGCGCCGGCCTGGGTGGCCGCGCCGGCCCATGGGGAGGGCCCATAGCGGCCCTCCTCGGCCTCCCCTTTTGGCTGGCTCCGTCATCTGGAAAAATAGGATCTTTGTCAACACCCGGATTTTTAAGTCCAGATGCCTATTATGCCATACATCGCAATCCCAGGAATATTGTTGTTGCGAGACATAATAGTTGAATATCATAGAGTCATCATTTATTACAACACATAATCGTCTTACAAGGGTAGATCACATGATCCAAGTATTACAATAGTAGTTGATCTATTGATCAACGAACATCACAAATAGCGGAAGCGAAGTAGTAGTGGCTATCTAATCCACAGGCCAACGCTTGACGTCAGGAGCGGTCCTAGTTGTCGTAGACGTCCTGTTGTCCATCTTCCTCGTACTCGTTGTTCTCCTTCAAAGTCCGGCCATTTGAATAGCCGGGGACAAAGCCATGAGTACTTTTAAAGTACTCGCAAACTAATACTAGTGTAAGCACTATCAATTTTAGTAAGGGGATACTAAGCTCTAGGTTTATTTGCATAAAGCCAAGTTTATTTCATAAACATTTAGTAAAGATGCTTGAATCACTAGACTAACCCAAGTGGGAACATTAGTGTCATTCCCACAACTCGGTTGTGTTTTAATTCCAAATCACCATTCACCTTTCCAAATTTAAAACACAAGTCATATGTCACATTTTTGAAAATGGTCTGATGACGGAACAGTATGGCCTTTCCAACCGTCCTTAACCGTGGACGCGGCTATTCGAATAGGTTTACACTCTGCAGAGGTTGTACTCTTGTGCCACAACTTTTGATTACATCCGTCGAGGATAAACCCCGAATCATCGTAACACAATACGCGGATCATCAACCATAACCTTTCACTTATATATGCTAGTATGAGCACCTCTCCCCATGAGCTTGGCCTCCCGGTGGAAACCGCAGTCAACCCGGGAACTGCACAGGGCGTGGGCCGGACATTCACCTCATCTTTAACGTCGTTTCTTTTGTGTTGTGGAGGCAGCTCTTGGCATAACCCCGATGACGCTTGTTTAGAGGGAACCCATACTAAGACACATAAACTTCCAGTTAAGCCCTACCCATAATCAGGTATTGTGGTGGTACTTGTAAATTGGAATGGTATCGCATCCGAACCCAACCATCAGTTTTTGTAAAATTCACCAAGTCATTCACAAGTCATATTCACCTTCAAAATCTTTCAATAGAATGAGTCCTCATTCCAAGGTTTTCAAAGTCATTTCATTTCACATGTTCCCATCTAGAGTAGTCAATTTTATTTCTTTAGCAATAGCAACTAGTCATGAGGGGTGCTATCTAGCTTTGTTTGCTTTAGGCTAAATTTGATGCTCTTGTTCTATTCTAGCCCAAGTGAATCATAAATCAAAAACAAGCTTTGAAATACAATAAGCAAAATAATTGCACAAAAAAATGGGATAGGTTTATTGAACATAAAAATAAATGGTGATGGTGCCTTGCTCTGGTAGAGCTTTGCACTTGGGACTTGCAAGAGTATTAGCTTGCAACATTATAACTTGCATTAGTCTAGCTTGCATTGGTAATAGCTTGCCTTGGTTGGTGTATGGATCAAAATGTTCCTCCTTCTTCTCCGCAGATGTTCTCGTCGTCCCCTTCGTAGCCTTCGGTACTAGCGTCTATAACGAATACGAGGATACAATCACCACACAAAACTTGTAGGCTAGACTAAACACACCAAAGATTCACACAAGCCTATGCTAGCATCACATCTTATTAGCATGGTGATTTACTTTGCTTTATTTTAAAGAAAACAATAATTTCCTCTCATTATAATATTAATTAATGTTTCTATTTATTTATTTGGAGAACTAATCTCCTCTCATTAAATATTGTTAAGATTTAATTTCCTCAAATACTAAGGTA
This sequence comes from Lolium rigidum, assembly GCF_022539505.1. Classification (NCBI taxonomy): domain Eukaryota; kingdom Viridiplantae; phylum Streptophyta; class Magnoliopsida; order Poales; family Poaceae; genus Lolium; species Lolium rigidum. The sequence goes on from NC_061511.1 coordinate 101,303,190, forward strand.
TGAGCACATGTTGACTAAGGTCAACACTTCACACTTATTATTTGAGAAACATAATTTAAATGAGGGAATACACCTCATGCAATTTAATACCAACATAGTAATGATTTAATATCCTCAAATAATTCCATATGAGAGTTAATAGACCATGGTCTCTACCTCATGTAGAATTACTTGAGACAAAGGTTTAAATGAGAGGGATACCTCTCATATGATTTAATAATTAGTTGGAACAATTTAAATGCTACTATGGCAATCATTTAATATTCTTAAGTGAGCAAATATGAGACCAAGCAACAAGGGTCATCACATTACTTCATATTACTTGTGAGAATGATTTAAATGAGGTGCTACACCTCATAGATTTAAATTCCTAAAATTTGAAATAGTTTAAATGAGCTAGTATTGACTACATAGCCAATTTTTGAATCTAGCCCATGATCATGTACAGAACCCATAGCATCTTTTTACATAAACAATTAGAGTTTGTTAAATGTGAATTATGAGAGGTGGAATCACCTCAAAATTCAAAAGGGTTGATTTTTAATAATTATTCTAAGTCAGAAAAGTCTATGTCTTGTTTATTTTGCTACTTTAATTCTACAACAGATATTGGTTTGAATCCAGTGGCATAGGATAGATAATTTCACAGGCTTTCCAACCATATGAAATTCACTAAAAATGGCCAAGTAGATTTGGAGATATTTGATTTCTAGCAAAGCATCTGATAGCAATTTAAATGAAAAAGAATTAAACAAAATTTGAATTCAAACGGGGGCGGGAAGAAGTTGGGCCGGCCCAGCTGCTGCCCGGGCCGTGCGTGCATGGCGCATGCACGTCGCCCGCGCGCGGGGCGCGCAGATCGTCGGATGACGATCCGACGGTGCTGGGCCTTCGTCTTCCTCCCGACACTGCAGGCTTGCGGGGGCGATTTCTCTCACCTCGGAGCTCGGATTGAGGCGTGGTTAGGTGCGTTGGAAAGCTATTTCCAAGGGCTACAACTTTGCTTTAGGTGTCGGGGGCTATGGTGATGAAATTCTGGGCGGTTTTGAGGGATGCCGCCGGTGAGCTTGTTGACGCCGGTGAGCTGCGAGGAGGGCGAGAGGGAGGTGCTAGGGGGAGGAAGGGGATGCTGTGAGATGGTGTGGTGCTATCCAGGGCGAGGGGCGGGGTTTATATAGTGTCCAGGGGAGAGGGGCGGGGTATGGCCGGCATGATGGCCATGTCGCCGGGCGCGTGGCTACAGGGTGTTCTGGGCCGAACGGTCATGTCTAGGAGGTGCGTGGGGGAGAGAGGAAGCTAGTGGCGCAGTAGGAAGCATTGATTTGAAGTGTGCACGCAGAGAGGTGATGGTGTCCACAGGAGGGTGATCATGGACAATGGCATGAGCATGGTGGTCGAGTCCTTGCTCTCCTCCACCCAGTACCATGTCTGGCAGGTGCCTAGGGTCCAGGGGACTGTAGGTGACATGATTAGAGGGAGGGAAAAGGGCCAGGGCATGGGGGTGCATGGTGGTGAGCATGTGAGGGGCATGGTGTGACATGGGCTATGCTATGCTTCTCCCGAGGTCAACCTTGGCATGGTGGGGGTCGGTGAGGTGAGTGAAGCTTATTTGACAAGGTGAGGGTGACTAGAGATGGAGGAGGACAAGGGTTGGAATGGTGAGGTCTACATCAATGGCATGGGCTTGGCATGGTCCTCTTTGCATCATTTTCTTGGTCTATGAGTTCTGCAAGCTTGGTTGAGGTGTGATGAGTCTATGTGACATAGTGCACCAGGTTGGAGAGGGCTAGAGAGTGCACACTTGATTTATTCAAAAAGTGTATGTGGTACATGCAATGAGTGGCAATCATGAGCATGGTGATCATGGCCAAGGTGGTGTCATCTCATTGATGTGTCTTTTCAGAGTACCATGGTGTACTATCAAGGATGGCAAGAGAGAGAGAGAGAGAAAAAGTGAGAAAGTGATGATTAAAGTGAATTGTACCCCATTTTCACTTTATGTGTACTTTTCATCTCCAAAGCAATGACCTCCCTTGTGTGTAACTTTGGACAAATGGCTGCATGGTTGTGTTCTAAATGATGTTGGGCAACAATGTGTGGCATTGGTTTGAAATTTGGAGAGGTTTTGTGAAAATTCAAAAAGTGGAGGGAATCTAGAATTTGTTTCAAGGTGGCATCTTGGCTTGACTAATTAGAGCAATGGTCAAAGATTTGGTCAAAGTGGTCAACACGAAAAATGTTCATCTTGATGAGGTCTTGGATGAGGTGCAAAGAGTTGTTAGGGTTTAGTTTAAGAATCTCTTAATAGAAGAGCTCAAAGTGGGTAAGATAATATAAAATGGCCAAATGACCATTATCATATATAAGTTGCATTTGAATTCTTCTTTGATTTGATTTGGGTTTCTTTGATGCAATTGTGTTTGTTTATCATATATAAGCATTCTACAAGCAAGAGATCAAGCAATGGTGGCCTTTGGTGAAGATTTGCAAAATTGGTCTTATGTGTATGTGAGTGAAATTGGGATTATCTCACAATTTGATTTCTCTTCATTTGATTTGACTTTTCTTGACTCTAATGTGATTCTTATTAGTTTAGAAACATTTTCCAACCATTGAAACCAATTCAAATGGTCTTGCTCAAAGATTTGCAAAAATGGCCATAACACATAAGAGGTGATGTGTCATATTTCATTAAACTTGTAAATTGTTCATTTTGCTTCACTTGGGCATGGGTTAGGGTCAATTTAGTATTATATTAGGTTGAGAGATGGTTTTACATCAAGTGGTCAAGGTTTAGAGTCATAGGGCAAGAATTGGGTGTTATGGCTATGTGTCACATATGCCTCTATGCATATGTTGCATTTGAGATTTAATTTGACTTGGCTTGACCCAATTGGTGTTGTTGAGTGTTGCAATGGTATAGAGGAGTGATCCAACCATTCACAACATGTCTTAGGGTCAAGATTCTCAAGTTCATAAATTTGCATTTTACTCTCATATGCCTCTATGGCATTTTTAGTTTCTTTTTAATTTCTTTGGTTTCACTTTGGATTTGGTTTGATAAGTGCTAGGTAGAGTGTATGAAGGTTTTCCAAACCTCTAAACCAAGTGGAAAGTTCTAGGGTAAAGAGTTTATAAAAATAGCCATAGGCACATATGCCTTTTTCTTATTTAATTTCCTTTTATTTTATTTTAACTAGGATGGTGAAAAGAGGGGTGAGGTTTAGGGTTTAAGATTATTTCAAACTACTATAACCAGCAATCATGGAAAAAGCACAAGAATTACGCAAGATCACTATGTATCACACTTAATTTAATAAAAGTTTTTGTTGGTTCCAAAATTTAGAACTAGGGAAATTCATTTGTTTTGTTTTGAAATTTTTGGGATGTTACGATCTTCGGTATATTTTCCGTCAATTGTTGATCTTCAGAAATATTGTATCCTGACGGTGTTTTTTCCAGCAGAATTCTGACTCTGTTGAATAATTCCCCAATAATCATGAAACATGCAAAATAGGTGAAATAACATAAGTATCATCTCTAAATATGAAATATATCAATGAATAACAATAAATTATGATATAAAATAGTGATGCAAAATGGACGTATCAACTCCCCCCAAGCTTAGACCTCGCTTGTCCCCAAGCGAAACTGAACTCAGTAAATAAGACCACATGTTTATGGAGTGAAGAGTCGATAAATAAAATACGGACAAGAAGCATCACATTAATTCACACAAGACATTCTAGTAAACAACTTCCTCATATAACTCAACTTGAAACAAGTAGAGGGAAATCACAAATAAAGGTGCATAGGAAATCATAATTGGTGATGGCAAACTTCGTTCTTGGTCAAAGAACAATTAAAAAATTGTACTTATCTTTCGAGCAGAGCCTTTATATTAGAGCTTATATGGCAGAACTTACATGCTCAATCATAACAATCTCCTCATAATCATTGATAACCTTCAAGGTCATATCCATTTAGATAAAATTTGTACTAAACAAGGAAGAATAAAAGACATGATTAAATAGATCACAATATAAATGGTTGGATCACAACAACTCAATTGCTTGCTTGAGATAGAGGGAAATAGGTTTACTGACTCAACATAAAAGTAAAAGATAGGCCCTTTGCAGAGGGAAGCAGGGATTAAATCATGTGCTAGAGCTTTTTAAGTTTTGAAATCATATAGAGGGCATAAAAATAAAGTTTTGAGAGGTGTTTGTTGTTGTCAACGAATGGTAGTGGGCACTCTAACCCCTTTGCCAAACAGACTTTCAAAGAGCGGCTGCCATGAAGGACGTTATCTCTACCAGCAAGGTAGATCATCCCTCTTCTCTTTTGTTTACACATGTACTTTAGTTTTATTTATGGATGGCACTCCTCCCAACCTTTTGCTTTCACAAGCCATGGCTAACCGAATCCTCGGATGCCTTCCAACATTTCACATACCATGGAGGAGTGTCTATTGCAAAATTAAGTTGCTTACTGATAAATCAGGGCAAAACATGTGAAGAGAATTATTAATGAAAGTTATTAATTGGGGCTGGGCACCCCGTTGCCAGCTCTTTTTGCAAAATTATTGGATAAGCGGATGTATATGCCACTAGTCCATTGGTGAAAGTCTGTCCAACAAGATTGAAAGATAAAACACCACATACTTCCTCATGAGCTATAAAACATTGACACAAATAAGAGATAATAACTTTTGAATTGTTTAAAGGTAGCACATGAAATATTTACTTGGAGTGGCGCAAAATACCACATAATAGGTAGTTATGGTGGACACAAATGGCATGGGTTTGGTTTAAGGTTTTGGATGCACGAGAAGCATTCCCTCTCAGCATGAGTCTTTGGCTAGCAAGGTTGGTTAGCAAGCATAAGAGTTGAGGGAAACAAACAAATATACATGTGATAGAAACAATCATGCATCTTCCTTGTAAGCACAAACAATTTTAACTTCAGAATACTAAGCTCATTAGCTAACAAGAAAGAAAGATAATGAAATAATATATCTACATGTACTACCCTCTTTTCTACTTAAGCCTCCAAGTATTGTTGATGTTGACCAATGCTAAGTTTGCCAAAACCAAATAGATTTACTTGATGCTCCCAAAGTGATATCAATACTAATAACAAGATCAATCATATAACAGAAATTGCAAACTAAAATAAGGTGTGCAAAACGTAAATGATAAAACTTCTCATTAATATTCCATAACGATAACTCACACCAAGGGATACATAGATAACCAACTAAAAGAGAGATACTTCCACACTGCAAACCATCTTATATGATAACTTCCCTACTCATGATATGACACTACTTGACAGTAAAAAGGTAAAAGATAGTGATGATGTGATACCGCGGCACCCCCCCCCCCAAGCTTGGAACAAGCCAAGGGGGTGCCAATACCAATGATGAATTACTCCTTCGGTGGTGATGGTGGAACGATCCTGATGGGAGTGAGGAACCGCTCTAGCATTCTGCGAAGTCGGTTGTTCTCCTCCTGAAGTATCTCCACTTCCCTTCTCAGAACACGGTATTGATCACAAAACTCATCGGTAACCCGAAAAGCTTCCTCCACAGCAGGGGAAGAGTTGAGGCTAGGGGCAGGTGGTAAAGGTCCCTGCAAGTCATGAGAAAAAGAACGTCGAGTGTTAACCGATCCCACTAAGATTGGCTTACTCACCACAGCTTGCCGCTCTCTTTTTATTGATGACATCATCTTCACTTCCTCCTTGACACTCTCATCCATCTCTTTCTGTCTTGTCACGACCCTTTCCTCTTCCGCCCATCCAACGAAAGTTCCTTGATCTAGATCCTGGAGGAGCTCACGGTTGCGACGCATTGCATAATCTTCTGAGGATGAACCTTGCGACGACATCTGAACAGAAACATGTCGAAACAAAACACGACGATAAGACGATATACGGACCTCAGGGGGTCCGAGGGATTATATAACAGAAATTCTCTGGACAAAAGGAAAGTACCAGGTCGAACCCGAGTGGGAGAGGGACTCCGAGGAGCCGTCCCCATATGGCGGCGCGGCCAAGGTGGGGCCCGTGCCACCACGTGGGGACGCGCCCTCGTGCGCCTCCTCCACTCCGATTCGATCTCGTAATTTTTCATATTTTCTAAAAATAGCAAAAATATTGTGTTCCTTCAACTTACTAGCCCAATTTTTCCTGGATTTATTAACAGTCTTTTGCAAGATAGATTTAATTTCTCTATTTGATAATTCTACTTGCCCACTGATACGTCTCCGACGTATCGATAATTTCTTATGTTCCATGCCACATTATTGATGATATCTACATGTTTTATGCACACTTTATGTCATATTTATGTGTTTTCCGGAACTAACCTATTGACGAGATGCCGAAGGGCCGCTTGCTCGTTTTTCGCTGTTTTTGGTTTCGGAAATCCTAGTAAGGAAATATTCTCGGAATCGGACGAAATCAACGCCCAGCATCTTAGAATCCCCGGAAGCATCCAGAACACCCGAGAGTCGCGCAGGGGGGCCACAGGCCCACCAGATGATAGGGCGGCACGGCCCAGGCCCTGGCCGCGCCACCCTAGCGTGTCACCGCCTCGTTGACCTTCTGACGCTGCCTCTTCGCCTATTTAAGCCCCCTCGACCTAAAACCTCGAGACGAAAAAGCCACGGTACGAGAAACCTTCCAGAGCCGCCGCCATCGCGAAGCCAAGATCTGGGGGACAGGAGTCTCCGTTCCGGCACGCCGCCGGGACGGGGAAGTGCCCCCGGAAGGCTCCTCCATCGACACCACCGCCATCTCCATCAACGCTGCTGTCTCCCATGAGGAGGGAGTAGTTCTCCATCGAGGCTCGGGGCTGTACCGGTAGCTATCTGGTTAATCTCTCTCCTATGCGCTTCAATACAATAATCTCATGAGCTGCCTTACATGATTGAGATTCATATGATGATGCTAGTAATCTAGATGTCATTGTGCTAGTCAAGTGGATTTTACTTATGTGATCTCCGGAGACTCCTTGTCCCACGTGTGTAAAGGTGACAGTGTGTGCACCGTGTGGGTCTCTTAGGCTATATTTCACGTAATACTTATTCACTATTATGAATGGCGTAGTGAAGTGCTTATTTATATCTCTTTATGATTGCAATGTGTTTTGTATCACAATTTATCCGTGTGCTACTCTAGTGATGTTATTAAAGTAGTTTATTCCTCCCGCATGGTGTAATGGTGACAGGTGTGTGCATCGTGTAGTACTTGGCGTAGGCTATGATTGTGATCTCTTGTAGATTATGAAGTTAACTATTGCTATGATAGTATTGATGTGATCTATTCCTCCTTTCGTAGTGTGAAGGTGACAGGTGTGCATGCTATGTTAGTACTTGGTTTGGTTATGTTGATCCGTCATGCACTCTAAGGTTATTTAAACATGAACATTGAATATTGTGGAGCTTGTTAACTCCGGCATTGAGGGTTCGTGTAATCCTACACAGTTAGTGGTGTTCATCATCCAACAAGAGGGTGTAGAGCCTAGCATCTATTTATTTATTCTGTTATGTGATCAATGTTGAGAGTGTCCACTAGTGAAAGTATGATCCCTAGGCCTTGTTCCTAAATACCGCTATCGCTGCTTGTTTACTGTTTTACTGCATCTCTATTGCCTGCAATATTACCACCATCAACTGCACGCCAGCAAGCACTTTTCTGGCGCCGTTACTACTGCTCATATTTATTCATACCACCTGTATTTCACTATCTCTTCGCCGAACTAGTGCACCTATTAGGTGTGTTGGGGACACAAGAGACTTCTTGCTTTGTGGTTGCAGGGTTGCATGAGAGGGATATCTTTGATCTCTTCCTCCCCGAGTTCGATAAACCTTGGGTGATCCACTTAAGGGAAACTTGCTCGCTATTCTACAAACCTCTCGCTCTTGGAGGCCCAACACCGTCTACAAGAATAGAAGCACCCGTAGACATCAAGCTATTTTCCGGCGCCGTTGCCGGGAGGAAAGGTAAAAGGTACTCACACTCCGGATCTCGGCTACTAAGCTATTTTCGCCGTTGTAAGTACTCGAAGCTATTTCCTTTAGATCCTGCAATTGCATCTTTTTGTTTCTTGTTTACACTAGTTTGGCATAATGGACAACAATGAGCTTCTTATTCTATTTCCTGATTTAAGACATGGATGGTTTGATGCGAAAATTAAAAAACCCATGGAACATATTAGTATGAACACTTTGAATACCGTTGTTGCTAATGATATATAAAGTTCTAAGCTTGGGGAAGCTGGTTTTGATGAGCATGATATTTTTAGTCCCCCAAGCATTGAGGAGAAAATTTTCTTTGATGATACTTTGCCTCCTATTTATGATGATTATAATGATAGTAGTCTTTTAGTACCGCCTGTTATGGAGGATAAATTTGATTGTGATTACAATATGCCTCCTATATTTGATGATGAGAATAATAATGATAGCTACTTTGTTGAATTTGCTCCCACTACAACTAATAAAATTGATTATGCCTATGTGGAGAGTAATAATTTTATGCATGAGACTCATGATAAGAATGCTTTATGTGATAGTTATATTGTTGAGTTTGCTCATGATGCTACTGGATATTATTATGAGAGAGGAAAATATGGTTGTAGAAATTTTCATGTTACTAAAACACCTCTCTTTTGCTGAAATTTTTGAAGCTACACTTGTTCTATCTTCCTATGCTTGTTACTTTGCTCTTCATGAACTTGTTTATTTACAAGATTCCTATGCATAGGAAGCATGTTAGACTTAAATGTGTTTTTAATTTTCCTCTTGATGCTCTCTTTTGCTTCAAATACTATTTTTTTGCGAGTGCATCATTAAAACTGCTGAGCCCATCTTAATGGCTATAAAGAAAGAACTTCTTGGGAGATAACCCATGTGTTTATTTTGCTACAGTACTTTTATTTTGTATTTGTGTCTTGGATGTTGTTACTACTGTAGCAACCTCTCCTTATCTTATTTTATTGCATTTGTTGTGCCAAGTAAAGTCTTTGATAGTAAGGTTGATACTAGATTTGGATTACTGTGCAGAAACAGATTTCTTGCTGTCACGAATCTGGGCCTAATTCTCTTTAGGTAACTCAGAAAATTATGCCAATTTACGTGAGTGATCCTCAGATATGTACGCAACTTTCATTCAATTTGAGCATTTTCATTTGAGAAAGTCTGGTGCCTCAATAAAATTCGTCTTTACGGATCGTTCGTTTTGACAGATTCTGCCTTTTATTTCGCATTGCCTCTTTTGCTGTGTTAGATGGATTTCTTTGTTCCATTACCTTCCAGTAGCTTTGTGCAATGTCCATAAGTGTTAAGAATGATTGTGTCACCTCTGAACATGTGAATTTTTGATTATGCACTAACCCTCTAATGAGTTTGTTTCGAGTTTGGTGTGGAGGAAGTTTTCAAGGGTCAAGAGAGGAGGATGATATACTATGATCAAGAAGAGTGAAAGCTCTAAGCTTGGGGATGCCCCCGTGGTTCATCCCCGCATATTTCAAGAAGACTCAAGCGTCTAAGCTTGGGGATGCCCAAGGCATCCCCTTCTTCATCGACAACTTATCGTGTTTCTTCTCTTGAAACTATATTTTTATTCGGTCACATCTTATGTACTTTACTTGGAGCGTCCGTGTGCTTTTATTTTTGTTTTGTTATTTTCATTCTCTGAATAAATACATGCTTGTGTGGGAGAGAGACACGCTCCGCTGGTTCATATGAACACATGTGTTCTTAGCTTTTAATGTTCATGGCGAAGGTTGAAACTGCTTCGTTAATTGTTATATGGTTGGAATCGGGAAATGCTACATGTAGTAATTCTAAAATGTCTTGAATAATTTGATATTTGGCAATTGTTGTGCTCATGATTAAGCTCTTGCATCATATACTTTGCACCTATTAATGAAGAAATACATAGAGCTTGCTAAAATTTGGTTTGCATAATTGGTCTCTCTAAAGTCTAGATAATTTCTAGTATTGAGTTTGAATAACAAGGAAGACGGTGTAGAGTCTTATAATATTTACAATATGTCTTTTATGTGAGTTTTGCTGCACCGGTTCATCTTTGTGTTTGTTTCAAATAACCTTGCTAGCCTAAACCTTGTATCGAGAGGGAATACTTCTCATGCATCCAAAATCCTTGAGCCAACCACTATGCCATTTGTGTCCACCATACCTACCTACTACATGGTATTTCTCCGCCATTCCAAAGTAAATTGCTTGAGTGCTACCTTTAAATTTCCATCATTCGCCTTTACAATATATAGCTCATGGGACAAATAGCCTAAAAACTATTGTGGTATTGAATATGTACTTATGCACTTTATCTCTTATTAAGTTGCTTGTTGTGCGATAACCATGCTTCTGGGGACGCCATCAACTACTCTTTGTTGAATATCATGTGAGTTGCTATGCATGTCCGTCTTGTCTGAAGTAAGGGAGATCTACCACTTTATTGGTTAGAGCATGCATATTTTTAGAGAAGAACATTGGGCCGCTAACTAAAGCCATGAATCATGGTGGAAGTTTCAGTTTTGGACATACTCCCTCCGTTCTGATTTAGTCTACATTCTAGAAAAAATGAGATAAATTAGTAGTGCATTTATTAGTACTACTTAGATATTCCAGCAACCAATCCAAGCTACATTGGAAACAACAACATCCAATAAAGAGAGTAAAACCACCTCGTTTTCAGTGTTGTTGTTGACTAAAAGCTAGAATGTAGAGTATTTCAGAACAAATTTTGGGGCTAGAATGTAGACTATTTCAGAACGGAGGGAGTATATCCTCAATCTTATATGAGAACACTAATTGTTGCTACATGCTTATGCATTAAAGAGGAGTCCATTATCTGTTGTCCATGTTGTCCCGGTATGGATGTCTAAGTTGAGAATAATCAAAAGCGAGAAATCCAAAATGCGAGCTTTCTCCTTAGACCTTTGTACAAGGCGGCATGGAGGTACCCCTTTGTGACACTTGGTTAAAACATGTGTATTGCGATGATCCCGGTAGTCCAAGCTAATTAGGACAAGGTGCGGGCACTATTAGTATACTATGCATGAGGCTTGCAACTTGTAAGATATAATTTACATGATACATATGCTTTATTACTACCGTTGACAAAATTGTTTCTTGTTTTCAAAATAAAAGCTCTAGCACAAATATAGCAATCGATGCTTTCCTCTTTGAAGGCCTTTCTTTTACTTTTATGTTGAGTCAGTTCACCTATTTCTCTCCACCTCAAGAAGCAAACACTTGTGTGAACTGTGCATTGATTCCTACATACTTGCATATTGCATTCATCATATTACTTTATATTGACAACTATCCATGAGATATACATGTTATAAGTTGAAAGCAACCGCTGAAACTTAATCTTCCTTTGTGTTGCTTCAATACCTTTACTTTGATTTATTGCTTTATGAGTTAACTCTTATGCAAGACTTATTGATGCTTGTCTTTAAGTACTATTCATGAAAAGTCTTTGCTTTATGATTCAGTTGTTTACTCATGTCATTACCATTGTTTTGATCGCTGCATTCATTACATATGTTTACAATAGTATGATCAAGGTTATGATGGCATGTCACTCCGTAAATTATCTTTGTTATTGTTTACCTGCTCGGGACGAGCAGGAACTAAGCTTGGGGATGCAGATACGTCTCCGACGTATCGATAATTTCTTATGTTCCATGCCACATTATTGATGATATCTACATGTTTTATGCACACTTTATGTCATATTTATGTGTTTTCCGGAACTAACCTATTGACGAGATGCCGAAGGGCCAGTTGCTGTTTTCTGCTGTTTTTGGTTTCAGAAATCCTAGTAAGGAAATATTCTCGAAATTGGACGAAATCAACGCCCAGCATCTTAGAATCCCCGGAAGCATCCAGAACACCCGAGAGTCGCCAGAGGGGGGCCACAGGCCCACCAGATGATAGGGCGGCGCGGCCCTGGCCCTGGCCACGCCACCCTAGCGTGTCACCGCTTCGTTGACCTTCTGACGCCGCCTCTTCGCCTATTTAAGCCCCCTCGACCTAAAACCTCGAGACGAAAAAGCCACGGTACGAGAAACCTTCCAGAGCCGCCACCATCGCGAAGCCAAGATCTGGGGGATAGGAGTCTCTGTTCCGGCACGCCGCCGGGACGGGGAAGTGCTCCCGGAAGGCTCCTCCATCGAAACCACCGCCATCTCCATCAACGCTGCTGTCTCCCATGAGGAGGGAGTAGTTCTCCATCGAGGCTCGGGGCTGTACCGGTATCTATGTGGTTAATCTCTCTCCTATGTGCTTCAATACAATAATCTCATGAGCTGCCTTACATGATTGAGATTCATATGATGATGCTTGTAATCTAGATGTCATTGTGCTAGTCAAGTGGATTTTACTTATGTGATCTCCGGAGACTCCTTGTCCCACGTGTGTAAAGGTGACGAGTGTGTGCACCGTGTGGGTCTCTTAGGCTATATTTCACGGAATACTTATTCACCGTTATGAATGGCGTAGTGAAGTGCTTATTTATATCTCTTTATGATTGCAATGTGTTTTGTATCACAATTTATCTGTGTGCTACTCTAGTGATGTTATTAAAGTAGTTTATTCCTCCCGCACGGTGTAATGGTGACAAGTGTGTGCATCGTGTAGTACTTGGCGTAGGCTATGATTGTGATCTCTTGTAGATTATGAAGTTAACTATTGCTATGATAGTATTGATGTGATCTATTCCTCCTTTCGTAGTGTGAAGGTGACGAGTGTGCATGCTATGTTAGTACTTGGTTTGGTTATGTTGATCTGTCATGCACTCTAAGGTTATTTAAACATGAACATTGAATATTGTGGAGCTTGTTAACTCCGGCATTGAGGGTTCGTGTAATCCTACACGCTAGTGGTGTTCATCATCCAACAAGAGGGTGTAGAGTCTAGCATCTATTTATTTATTCTGTTATGTGATCAATGTTGAGAGTGTCCACTAGTGAAAGTATGATCCCTAGGATTTGTTCCTAAATATCGCTATCGCTGCTTGTTTACTCGTTTTCATCGCATCTCTATCGCTCGCAATATTACCACCATCAATCGCACGCCAGACAAGCACTTTTTCCGGCGCCGTTACTACTCGCTCATATTTATTCATACCACCTGTATTTCACTATCTCTTCGCCGAACTAGTGCACCTATTAGGTGTGTTGGGGACACAAGAGACTTCTTGCTTTGTGGTTGCGGTGGTTGCATGAGAGGGATATCTTTGACCTCTTCCTCCCTGAGTTCGATAAACCTTGGGTGATCCACTTAAGGGAAACTTGTTGTTGTTCTACAAACCTCTGCTCTTGGAGGCCCAACACTGTCTACAAGAATAGAAGCACCCGTAGACATCACCCACTAGTTTGAGGATGATGAATGGATCGTAGCGAACAAGAGGGGGGGTGAATGGTTGCTACGTCAAGTTTTAGTCTTTTTCAATTTTAGCGGTGCGGAAGGTAAAGGTGATTGCTTTAGTGGTGTTGGTGTTCCTACAATGATCCTAGAACAAGTGCAACAAGCAAAGGAACAAGCAAGATAGTAAGAGTAAGGAGCGGGACAACCGGATGGCGCGGAGACGAGGCGAGGTTTGTTTCCGCGCAGTTCCTCTCACAAAAGAGAGTACATCTGCATTGAGGAGGTGCTAGCCTCACACAAGAGACTAGGCGGCCACACCACGAAGGAAGGCCTCACCTTCTTCCTCAAGAGAGCTCCACAAAGGGGCTCCCCCTTCTCCACTAAGACACCGGTCGAGGCGGTGATTCCTTCACAAGGTTGGGGCGAGCTCCACACCACAAGGAGGTTCCCAACAACCTATGGGGCTAGCACAACACCAAGCTAGCCTACATAGGTGCACTTCCTCCAAGATCCCACCATAGGAACCCTAACACCAAGATCCACTAAGGAGTAGCAAGTATTGGTGAAATCTCTCTTGGTAGAACTATAGATCGGGGTCTCCTCCACCACTCCTCAAAATTTGCGCAAGATTGGTTGGATGGTTGGGGAGATCCTCAAGGTTTAAGCTCAGCAACAATGGAGGAGAGAGAGAGAAAAGAGATAAAAACGAGTTGGGGAAAAAGGGCCCCTTAAATAGGCTCCTCCAAATCCAACAGTTATGTCCAGTTTTTGCCTAAGCGGTACTACCGCTTTGGGTAAGCGGTACTACCGCTCTGAGTTCGAAATCCCACAGATCTGGTCCACGTGGACACAGAGCGGTACTACCGCTCGCGGTACCGCTCGAGGTACCGCAATAGGGTCCAAACCTTACTGGACTCAAAGCGGTACCGGAGCGGTACTGCCGTAACTAGTTACGGTACCTGGGCGGTACCATGGACGGTACTACCTCTCGCAAGCGGTACTACCGCTCCAGGTACCGCAGAGGTACCGTAACTCGTACTGTGGGTCAAATCCAGCGCAGAACTACAGAGCGGTACCGTGGGCGGTACTAGTAGGGGTAGCGGTAGTACCGCTACTAGTACCGGTAGTACCGGTCTGGCAAAAACTGGTTTTCTCCCATTTTTCTCTCCAGCCATGTCACCTCGCGATACACACGCAAAACCAGAAAACCTATAAGCTACGCTTCAGTCTTCCGATCTCGACGTGTCCAGCGAGGTCACCGTGCGCTTGCAAATCTAACAATGATACTCAAGGCACACGGTGAGATTACTCAAGTGCTGTCATCAAACACACAAAACCCGGGGTTTAGACTTTGCTCTTTCAGATGATATGCTGAAGCAATTCTATGATTAATACCATATTTAGCAAGAGTTTTTCTAAAACCACCATGAATAAAATGAGAACCTCCATCAGTCATAAGATATCTAGGTACTCCAAACCTAGGAAAAATAACATCTAAAAGCATTTTTAAAGAGGTCTCACCATCAGCACTTTTTGTGGGTATGGCTTCCACCCATTTAGTAACATAATCAACAACAACAAGTATATGAGTGTTACCTTCTGAAGAAGGGAAAGAACCCATGAAGTCAAATCCCCAACAATCAAATGGTTCAATAACAAGAGTATAATTCATAGGCATTTCATTACGTCTAGAGATATTACCAACTCTTTGACATTCATCACAAGATAAAATAAAATTTCTTGCATCTTTAAAGAGAGTTGGCCAATAAAAACCTGACTGTAGAACCTTTTGTGCGGTTCTATCTCCCGCGTGATGTCCTCCATAAACACTACCATGACACTTACTCAATATCTCTTGTTGTTCATATTCGGGGATACATCTTCGCATAACACCATCCACTCCTTCTTTATATAAGTGTGGGCCATCCCAAAAATAATGCCTCAAGTCATAAAAGAATTTCCTCCTTTGCTGAGCTGAAAAGGTTGGAGGCAAGTACTTGGAAACAATAAAGTTAGCATAATCAGCATACCAAGGACTATCCCGCGAGCTCACCTTTATTGCAGCCAATTGTTCATTTGGAAAACTATCATTAACGGGAACAGGATCATAAGCAATATTTTCAAATCTAGACAAATTATCGACAACGGGATTATCGAGCACCTTTCCTATCTACAATATGTAAATCAAATTCTTGCAAAAGAAGCACCCATCTAATAAGCCTTGGCTTAGCATCTTCTTTTCCATAAGGTACCTAATTGCAGCATGATCAGTATGAATTGTGACTTTTGAATCAACAATATAAGGTCTAAACTTGTCACAAGCAAAAACTACAGCTAATAACTCTTTTTTAGTTGTAGCATAATTCTTTGAGCAGCATCAAGAGTTTTACTAGCATAATGAATAACATTCAACTTTTTATCTATTCGCTGTCCAAGAACAGCACCTACAGCAAAATCACTAGCATCACACATAATTTCAAAAGGTAAATTCCAATCAGGAGGTTCAACTACATGAGCGAGTTGTTAAGGCTTTCTTTAGAGTTTCAAAAGCTTCCTTACAATCATCATCAAAAATAAAAGGTACATCTTTTTGAAGAAGATTAGTAAGAGGCTTTGAAATCTTAGAGAAATCTTTAATAAATCTCCTATAAAAACCAGCATGACCAAGAATACTACGTATACCTTTAACATCCCTAGGATAGGGCATCTTCTCAATTGCTTCAACTTTAGCTCTATCAACTTCAATACCTTTCTCAGAAATTTTATGTCCCAATACAATTCCTTCATTAACCATAAAGTGGCATTTCTCCCAATTAAGAACAAGGTTAGTTTCTTCACATCTCTCGCAAAACTTTATCAAGGTTTCGCAAACAATTATCAAAAGAATTCCCATAGATAGAAAAATCATCCATGAATACCTCTACAATCTTTTCACAAAAGCCATGAAAAATAGCAGACATGCATGTTTGAAAAGTAGCAGGAGCATTACGTAAACCAAAAGGCATACGCCTATAAGCATAAGTTCCATAGGGACAAGTGAAAGTGGTTTTCTCTTGATCTTTTGCTCTAACAACAATTTGTGAAAACCCAAAATATCCATCAAGAAAGCAGAAATGAGTATTTTTAGATAACCTTTCTAGCATTTGATCAATAAAAGGTAAATGGTAATGATCTTTCTTAGTAACTTTATTAACCTTTCAAAAATCAATGCACATTCTATACCCTACAACTACTCTTTGAGGGATGAACTCATCATTATCATTAGGTACAACAGTTATTCCTCCTTTCTTAGGAACACAATGCACAGGACTAACCCATCTACTATCAGCAATAGGATATATAATACCAGACTTCAAGAAGTTTTAATACCTCATTCCTTACCACATCCTTCATCTTAGGAATTAGACGACGCTGATGTTCAACAACGAGGCTTTGCATCATCTTCCATGTTGATGGCATGTTGGCAAATAGAGGGAGAAATCCCCTTCAAGTCATCAAGAGTATAGCCAATAGCTCCTCGGTGTTTCTTCAATATTTCCAATAATCTTTATTCCTCAAAATCTGAAAGCTTAGCACTAATAATAATAGGATATGTTTTCTTATCATCAATATAAGCATACTTAAGATTATCAGGTAACGGATTCAAATCAAAAACAGGATCTTCCTTTGGTGGTGGTGTTGTACCTAGATCTTCGACCGGTAAGTCATGTTTAAGAATGGGTTGACGAAGGAAAATTTCATCAATCTCATTCCTTTCTTCCCTAAAGACTTCACTCTCATGATCCTCCAAATGTTGCTGCAAAGGATTATTAGGAGCAAGAGCAATAGATGCAAGCTGTTCAACTCTAAAATCATCATTAGGCAATTCAGCTTCATAAGGAACTTTGGCAAATTTAGAGAAATTAAACTCATAAGATTCACCAGCAAATTTAGTCACAATTTTCTCTTTCTTGAAATCTATAATAGCTCCACAAGTATTTAGAAAAGGTCTACCAAAAATGATAGGACAAGTCTTACTAGCAGCAGTAACCAAGTACCAAAAAGTCAGCATGATATTTAATCTTACCACATAGAACTTCCACATCTCGAACAATACCAATAGGAGAGATAGTTTCTCTATTAGCTAGCCGAATAACCACATCAATATCTTCAAGTTCACAAGAACCAATTTAATGCATGATTTCCCTGTAAAGCTCATTAGGAATGGCACTAGAACTTGCACAAATATCGCATAAACCGTAATAACAATGATCACCAATTCTAACAGAGAGCATAGGAACACTGGATTTCCTAGACTTACTAGGATGTGAAACAATATTAGAAGCATCTTCACAGAAAATGATGTGACCATCTTCTACATTTTCAGTCACAAGGTCTTTAACTATTGCAACAACAGGTTCAACATTTATTTGCTCCTCAGGTTCTATAGGTTTCTTTGCACTTTTGTTAACCACACTAGTTATAATAGAATACTCCTTCATTTTGGAAGGAAAAGGAATTTTTTCAATATAAGCTTCAGGAAGAATGTGATCAACGGTTTTAACTTCAATACATTTACCTATAGGTGAATCAGTTTTATCTTTGTAAGGTTCATGATACTTACTAAAACTCTTCCTAGGCAATTCAAAATGAGAGGCAAAAGCTTTATAAAAATTTGCAACAACTTGAGAGTCAAGACCATAAGTAGCACTCATATTTCGAAATTTATCAGTATCCATAAAAGTTTCAATGCATTCATAATCATAATTTATACCCGACTCTCTACCTTTGTCGTTCTCCCATCCTTCGCATTCTCCTGAATCCGGTCAAGAAGGTCTCATTTAAACTCTTCTTTGTTGCGCGTGAATGATCCGGAACAAGTAGTATCCGAGCAAGGTTTTATCTTGAAAAGAAAGTCTTGCATAGAAATTATCAATGATGATATTACCAGGAAGCTCATGAATGGGGCATTTGAGCATTAAAGACTTCAATCTCCCCCATGCTTGGGAAATACTCTCTCCATCATGAGGCCAGAAATTATATATGCGGTTTCGTTCTTTGTGAATTTCACTTGGAGGATAGAATTTAGAATAAAATAGAGGCATAATATCCTTCCAATCAAGAGAATGCCCATTCTTCAGCAGTTTATACCAATGCGCTGGGCGACATAGAGAATAGTTTCTTCCTAACTTCATCCATAGAAATATCTGCACACTTGAATAACCCGCATAATTCATGTAAAAACAGTAAATGATCTCCAGGATGGACAGTTCCATCCCCTTCATAGCAGTTATCCACAACACGTTCAATAATTTTCATACGTATTTTATATGGAATCACTTTCTCACCTGGCGCCTCATCCACTACCTTTGCAGTAGTAGTAGATTTTCCAAATAGGAATTCAAGATAAGATCTCTCCATAATGAATTATAGCAGCAGGCACAAATAAAAACAGCACGTACAGTAAAAGTTTTCCTTACCAATTCCACTTACCAATAGCGCTTCACTCCCCGGCAACGGCGCCAGAAAATAGTCTTGATGACCCACAAGTATAGGGGGGTATATTGTAGTACTTTCGATAAATAAGAGTGTCGAACCCAACGAGGAGCAGAAGGTGTTGACAAGCAGTTTCGATGAAGGATTCACTGTAAATGCTCACAGACAAGTTTTCAGGAGGTTTTGATATAGCAGATAAATAAAATACAAGTAAGTAAAATGCGAGAATAATAATTGCAGCAAGTGGCCCAATCCTTTTTAGCATAGAGGACAAGCTGGTTTGTTTACTTATGATGACCAAACGTTCTTGAGGACACAAGGGAATTTAGTCTAGTGCTTTCGCTTCATATAGTTGATTAATCTTCATTGTTTTGATAAATGTTGTGTGGGTGAACCTATGCTAATGCACCACCCTTCCTAGGACTAATACATACTTGTGATTAAACCCCTTGCAAGCATCCGCAAATACAAGAAAGTAATTAAGATAAATCTAACCACAGACCTTAAACTGCGAGATCCTGCTATCCCTCATGCATCGATATACCAACGGGGGTTCGAGTTGCTGTCACTCCGGCAACTCCAGAATTAGCAAACGAATACAAGATGCATTCCCCTAGGCCCATAAAGGTGAAGTATCATGTAGTCGACGTTCACATGACACCACTAGAAGAATAACACCACAACTTAAATATCAAACCATTAAATATTACTCAACATAGTTCACTACTAACATTTAAACTTCACCCATGTCCTCAAGAACTAAACGAACTACTCACAAGACATCATATGGAACATGATCAGAGGTGATATGATGATGGATAACAATCTGAACATAAACCTTGATTCAACAGTTTCACTCAATAGCATCAATAACAAGGAGTAATCAACACCGGGAGAGTTTCCCCTATGAAATACTCAAGATTCAACCCTAGATGTTACGGCGGAGACGAGGTGCAGCGGTGGAGATGACGGTGTCGGTGGTGGAGATGATGATGATGATCCCAATGAAGTCCAGCTCGATGACGGTGATGATGGCGACGATTTCCCCCCCTCCGGGAGGGAATTTCCCCGGCAGATTCCTGCCTGCCGGAGAGCTCTTTTCTCTCTGGTGTTTTCCGCCTCGAGGAGGCGGCTATGACTATCCTCGATGTTCCTTCGCACCTTAGGGTTTCTGGGAGATGAAGTACGCGGAAGGGCGACGACCGAGGGGGTCGTGGGCCCCCTCCCCACGTGGCGGCACGCCGGCCTGGGTGGCCGCGCCGGCCCATGGGGAGGGCCCATGGTGGCCCTCCTCGGCCTCCCCTCTTGGCTGGCTTCGTCATCTGGAAAAATAGGAGTTTCGGTATATTTTCCGTCAATTGTTGATCTTCAGAAATATTGTATCCCGACGGTGCTTTTTCTAGCAGAATTTTGACTCCGGTGAGTAATTCTCCAATAATCATGAAACATGCAAAAAAGGTGAAATAACATAAGTATCATCTTTAAATATGAAATATATCAATGAATAACAATAAATTATGATATAAAATAGTGATGCAAAATGGACGTATCAGGAGGTGATGCAAAATAGGATCGTTGGATTCGTATTGAAACACACTTTTCAGTGATAGTAATTTCATGCAAACAACCTTTATCTATTTGAAGTTATTCTTGGTCAAACAAAAAGCCCGTAAAACGAGGACGCCTTATTCCTTGAAACGGAGGTAGTAACATAGATGGATACTGTACCATAGCACATATCACGAGAAAATTTAATGCACAAATTTGCATTGAGATTTCTTAAAAGCAATAAATATAGCATGGTTACTCTATGATACTACCCACTCTAGAGATAGTATCATACACAAATATCATATGCATGATACTACTACATGCTACTTACCACTATGATTAGTCTTAGGTATGCCTTCTGTAAAATAGCCGATTAGGCGGTTCCCAACGGTCTAGCTCAGAACTAATTTTAGCTACGCGTGGGGGCCATTGCGCAAACCTCATGCGACCATCCAATCAGCCTTTGAAAAAAAAACTAGCGGACCTGTTTAGAGGTCGTCGGATTTGAATTGCAAGCACGTCGTCTGTTCAGGGACCTGGCTTGAATTAACTACTCCTGCATTGCATGTTATAGTTATCCCTAAGACCCTAACCTCTCTGATATGATGCAGCCTCATGATCATGGATTGACTAGCGAGGTGGTGTGAAGTATATAGCTCAACTCAAGTCTAACCGTAGATATGCTGCATTTTGGGCTCTCACTTTGCTCTTCTCTTCTCTCTCTAACCCAGCTTTAGAGTCGCTCTGCCGCTCTTTTCCGGGGGAGTTCTAGTCATTATCCCATAACAACGCGAGTAATTAAGTTAGTTAGAACAAAATGGAAGTATCAGTAGGAGACAAACCACGCTGCTATTGATCTTACAATATGCATCTCCCTCAAGATAAAGGTGCAAGCAACATTGGATCATCATTAGCAAACCAAAGGGAAAACAGACGCAAACTCCTAACGTTGACTGAAAACCTACTCAAACTCCTCATGCAGCCTAGAATCCATGACTGCCTATGTTGAACTTTGTACATGAGTTCCATACTGTTAATAAGGTATCACTGTACATAAATAGCAACAAATAACAAAACAGAATTCAAATCCAAGATATCAGTACTTGGGTTGTCAGTATGTATCAATCATCAGCACTCTGGGACAAAAAGTAAAAAAAAAATGTGATTTACAAAGGCATCCACCAATTCGTACACTAGAAATAGCCAGGGGCAGGTGTACCATCATCCCACAGCTCCTTGAATTCACTCATGAAAGAGCCTTCGTCCATCTCTGCTGCGTCCTCGAGCATCTTTTCTTGAGTGGCCTGTCATACCAGCAGTTAAAAAATGGTATGAGTGTTGTATAAGCAGTGTATGCCTACCATTTGGATAGAACTGCGGAAATCAACAAAGTAAATGGTCCAATTTAGTTAAATATTGGAATATCTACGAAACCAGGGCAGTACCTGGGACTCTTGCATTTTTGATACAACAGTCAAAATCCTCTGATACTGATCTCTTGCTTCTGGGTACTGAGCCATGGACTTGACTCTGGCAAGAGCTTTCTGCAGTCTGTCGTCAGTTTGCTTTCGTCCTTCTTGCAAGAAATCATAGTCATCCCCAGCAGGTTTATGCGTGACCAAATTGGTACTTGTTCCACCACTGCTGCTCTCCATGGCACCTTCGGAAGACCGAAACCCACGCAACCCAGCCCCTCTGCGCCTCCAGCGTAATATAACTTTCTCCACTATCCCAACAGACCAAATTATCTTCCGATAATGCTTCCTCACTTGGTGGCCACGCACATGAGCCTATCCAGTAAAAAAGTTACAAAGTCAGGCATTTGATGACTGTTGGCAGCCAATGACTCATATTGGACAATTTTCTAGAAACACATGAAATTGATGGCATAATGAGCAGTTATAAAGCACAACAAAGCGACTGTCCCACAATGGGAGCATTCATCCTGATACCCCAGCCCATCCCAGAAATTTTGCTATCTCTAGGCAATGCATCGAACTGCTGCTAGCCAGCTAACATACAACAAATGGACGACAAACTTCAATGTGTTTCAATTTGAAGAAAAAGTGAAGTACCGTGACTTTTGAGTGTTATTCAAAACTATAATATCTAGGGTTCTGACATATACAGTTGACTTACCTGGATCTTTACAATCCGCTGCCTAATAAGAAGAAACTCCTTTCTCCCCTTCCATCCCCTGTACTTATTTTGTATACGAGATGCAGCAGCATGCAGGGGATCAAGCTTCCCTGGTCTGGATGACTTGACAGACATGAGCGGAAGTGCACGCTCATCTGATATTCCACTTTTGTCATCCTCGTATTGAACAGCTTGCTTTCTTTGGAAGGATTGTATTCTATTAAATTGATATATCCGAGCAGCAGCTTGAGCAGCATTACGAACAGCACTTAAGGAATCTCCAATTGCAGGCTGAGAAGAACTTCTGTCAGTAACATCTCCAATGCCAGGTAGGCCAGATATTTCAGCCATATTGGCTTCCTTCAGGTTGAGGGCCTGAAGATGGCTAGTCAGAGAAGACTCTGCCAGGAAACCAGAAATTCCCCTGTGTCCATTAGCAGATGCCAGATCTGCTGGTGTGCTTCCAGGGAAATCGGGAGTTGGGTCTGTCAAAGCTCCAGGAGCTGCTCCCAGCGCAATAAGTGCGACAACAGTCCGCTCTCTGCATCGTTGGTCAAAGAATGTCACATAAAGTTCAGTATTCAAAACAGAAAGGTAAACACATGAACTGATGTCACTTTTTGAATTGCTTACCTGCCGCAGAATGCAGCCCAATGGAGTGCAGTCCATCCATGGACATCTCTGAAATTGATGTTCACACCGGAAGTAACAGTTGGTCTAATAGCCCAGTCGTACCCAAGGGCAGCTGCTAGGTGAAGTACGCCCTGTCCCTCATCATCTACTACGCTTGGTCCCTTTCCACCATCACCTGCTTTATGAAGAAGCCAGACATGCAGTTTTTCCTTGATCAAGTTTTCAGCAAACTGATCCTGCTGATCAATTGTAAGCAGCTCATTATCATCAGCAAGCTTTAGTAACTCCGACCAATCATCATTGTTTTTCATCAGCAAACTTATCTTCTTACTCAAATCAATCATCTCCAGACTGGGGTTAGATACAGTTGCTTGGTATGTGTCTTGCCTGAGGGACAATAGTTTATCAAGGCGTATCTGGAAATAAATTTTGTTTGTTGCACCATGTGGACTAGGAGCATCCATGTACTGAGAGTCACTTGGTCGAAATTCAAACTCACGTACTTCACTGCAGGCCAACCTGTTGGAACAGGTGATATAGAAAGGGACTCTACCAGGTTTGTGTGGAGGAGAATAACAACGTAGAGTCCCATCTGATGAAATCTCTGCTGGAACTTCAACTTCTCCAAACATACATGACCACTTGCATCTTTCAGTCACTTCGTTGGCATTTAATAATCTCCCACTAACTAAAACCTATATGGCATGGAACACAAAAAAAAGGTTAAAGACTTTCAAGCTTATGAAAAGGATGTAAGACAACATGTCTTACTACAGCTAATGTACTATATACCTTAGTCTTTGAGACTGCATATGTCCAGCTTGGTGAAAAATCAACTATACTAAAGAGCTGGTCTTGTGAAAGCATTGGTGCCACAGTAAACTGATCCTGTGGCTCACGGCTTGATGCTTCGATGATACTATCTGCCTCTTCAGAGTTCCAGTACGCCCCAGAGCTAGACTGAATTTGGGAATCCTCCACATCAGGAAGCTCGTTGCTCATCCATCTTGTAAAACTGTCAGATTTCTTAAAGCTATCTTTTAGGATATCAGATAAATTGGATGATTTAGTCTTCAAAAAAGGGTGGCTGATGGCTGCCTCCCCATATCCATTATTTTGTGC
Organism: Lolium rigidum; assembly: GCF_022539505.1. Lineage (NCBI taxonomy): Eukaryota > Viridiplantae > Streptophyta > Magnoliopsida > Poales > Poaceae > Lolium > Lolium rigidum. The sequence continues at coordinate 101,327,519 of NC_061511.1, forward strand.
AAAACTGTTCTCCATTGCAGAATCGCCAGTAGCACTGGAGAACTGAAATGCAACAGTTTTCGTTAGATAAATCACCAGTAGCACTAGCTAGCTAGGCACAGGCCGAGTACAATATTCTGACTATACAAAGCTATTATCAGCGTAAATAAATGAAATAGGAAACATGTACTCCCTCCATTCCTTAATATAAGACATTTTGGCAAATTAAATTTTCCAAATAAGCCATGCAAATATCGATATATAAAGAGAAAGTAAGAATATTCAGCATTATGGCAGAATTAACTTGAAGCAACCATGTGCATCTAACCACTGAATGTGCTCTCTATAGTCGATAGATATGCCCATTTTAATTAAAAAAAAAAGACTCCAACCAAATAATAGAAACATTTTGATAAAGATAACAGTGAATGTTTTTTTTCCATCTATACCAATATCATAAGCACAAATTGAATTGGAAAACTTTTTATCTGGGACTTCAAAGATCTTTAATCATTTTCATGCTTTTCCAACCAATGGACGGTTGTGGATACATATAAGACTTCCATCTGATCTCTCTTAAACTTATTGCCTCAAAACTATAATTATTGCCTCTTAGTTATTTTGCTATTTCAATTTGCATGCATGAAAATAGTTGCTTCTCATGCATATGTACTTCATGTTCTATTTTCTTATTCTGGAAAAATATTCATGCTCGTCTTTTTGAGTTATACTAATTTTTTTGAAACAACAATCAATGAATATGTAGACTAAATTTTCTTGTACTAGTAATCCATGTTCGTATGGTCTTCTTTCAACTAAATTATATTCAATAAGGTGAAATACATCTAGAAATAAGGAACTATAATTGTAAAACCTAGAGAACTATTTTTCATGCTTAATATATGCTAATTGAAAGTGTTGTGCACATATAATGTCTCTATTATTGATTAAGGATTACACAATTACGCATTTCAGCAATAATTATTACTATGTTACCATAAACAAAAAAGAACACACACGGCATACCTGCCAGAATGATTCTCCGTCAGCACGTGCAGCACTAATATCATTGAGACTAAGTCCATCCGAATATACTTCATCAAATGTCAAATACTCTACTGCTGGGCCTTCTGCAGAAGTGCCAACCTCAGGAGGAACAGGAGGTTGCAGATGTGGCATAAATCCTCTATTCGATTTCATAACCTCATTCCATGATGAAAGATCATTGTGACTTTCATGGCTATTCTGTATAAATCCAGCTCTTGAATCACTCAGAAGAACAGAGGAACTATCTTGACTGCCAGAATACATATTTGTATTGTTCACCATAGCATGCTGCAGTACTGGATAAGTACCTGAAAATTGTAACAACGAAATGGATTAAGTCAACTGTACTTAGGTATGAAATACGAAGACTGATTCTGGTGTGTTATTACCTATAGATGAAGAAGGACCATAAGAGCTGAAAATAGGAGGATGAATCACTGGTCCAACTCCATTTTGATGCTGCTGCATCTGAGTGAAAGAGTTGTATCCGGCTCCTCCTGAATAAATATCTGCTGCACCGAATTTTGCTTTAGATACGCTGTGCATAGAATATGTATCAGTGAAACTATTTTAGTGGTGTAATATTTCCATTGTCATTACACATAACAGAAGATAGCCAAACATCTCTACCTGATTCTGCTTCTTCATATTCAGAGGCATGTCCACTGAGTGAGCTTTCACCCTCAATAGTTTGAGAAGGTAACTGACTTAATGGACTATCCACACCAGCTGCTTGAAGCATGTCATTATCCCCCCTAGCTCGAGATGACTTACCACCCTAAAGATCATATTCACAGAGATACAATGGAAATTTAATCTATTTCTTCCAAGAGCAACGCAGAACCAAACCAACTCTTCGGAGTAAAGCAGACCCCGCAACTTTCTCAGAATGTGAAATGAGAACAATCATTTGAACCAAACAAGAGATTATATGAAAATGAACTTGTATATACAAATCAGTAAAAACATAGCACTATTCCGTGTTTCCAAAATCAGTTTCAACTTGCAACAGGTATTGCATTTCACTAGCTAGATTAGTATAGCTGCTATAACAGAATACACTTTTCTTGAATCTTCCTCCAATAACCCCTACTATAATTATTTAACAATAGCATCTGATGAAGCCACTGAATTAAGGGTTCAACAATTTACATAGTGCCATGTTGTACCGAGTTAAAATGTTTTTCCAGTTTTGAACACCAAATGTAGCTTTTCTGGATTACAATTCAAGCCAAACTCCTCTAAGTCCCAACTCTTAGTGGTGGGTCTCAAAAGATTTGTTTTCTGGAATGTGAAATCATTCTAAACAATGTGATACACTAACATGATGAAGGCCTCAATCTCACAACATATTTGGATTGTTACAGAATGTAAGAATTGCCTAGCCCTTTCTATCAGTTCGGACTTTGGGTTGCGTTGCTTTGTGCATGAAAGTTGACATGGTAGCAGAACCAGGGGTATTGGGTTCCATCTCAGCTTTCACAATTTAATGGTAGCCCCCTTTCTGTCCACGTATAGGCCTCTTGAGTCATACCTGAGATTTCTCTATGCACCTGTTAGCCTCCCCGAGTCACACGTAAGAGGGGGTGTTACGGTATGTGTGGATTGCCTAGCCCTTTCCATCAGTTCGGACTTTTGGTTTCATTGGCTAGTGCATGAAACTTGACATGGATACCAGTGTGTTCCATGATGAGGGAACTAATGTCGGGTTCCTAGTGTACTTCAACATTGAGTAATTCGTAATAAAAATTATAAAACTCGCATGGCTTTCTAGACATAACATTTTAGCCAGATCTGTACAACTACCAATATTTGGAACAAGTAAACCTGAACAACATGATATAAGCATATGCCAGACAAGCAAAAAACAAACATAATCGATAATATTAGAATCCTAACAAGAAGCAACGGTACTCTTGCATAAAGGTAAATGATGAAAAACATAAATGCATGGCAGATATGGAGTTACCCAACTACCCAAGTTAAAAAGATGATGTTTCGGTATTACCTTGGTCTCAAGATAATGTACGAGGACAATGTGCATGAAATCCCTGCAAAATCAAATAAGAGGATATTCAAGTCTAAAAACCTGCAATTGTGTATTACTCCTCTGCGCATGCGCAAAAAATAGAACTACGTAAGCAACATGCAAGTTGTCCAATGGGAATCCACTTACTCTTCCAACATCCAGTAAGTTCTCCTTTGGAAATTCCCATTGTCTTCCCCATGCGCATAATAGCAGTGGAGCACATCAATACTTCCAGACTGATTAACAGACTATAGTCAGTTTTATTCTAGCCAACAACAAAAATCTCAACAAGCATAACAAATCTCAAGGAAAATATTGGGTGATCATTGAAAGACGATAACTATGTAGATGTTCCACAATAGCTTACTTTCAATCTTTCATGCGCTTCTTTGACAGTCTTTCCATCTTTTTTCTTCCTCCAATTATGAGCATCCTTCCTGAAGTATCTCAATACTTTCCGATCAAACAGAAAAAGTGAGCCACCTAGGCAAGATGAAGAATGTCAGTTGCTAAGAGCTAAAGCATTGTGGCTGTGGATATATTGAGGCGCTACATCAACCTAAGCATATCTAACGGAGAAGTGATTAAATGAATTATGTTGCGATACAGATGGTCTGCTCAATGGAAGGTAAGTAAAAGAAATTCATATGCAACTAAGAGTTGAATAGTGTGCAATACTGCAGCGATTCATGGAAGAAAAGAAGCACGACTAGAGCAGTTGAAAGTTTGGCCAAAGCAAAAGAACATAACATCTTCTAGCAAACAATTGTGCTATGGTGCCAGATAAATGCAAACTGACAAATGTTTAACATAAAGAGCTCGGTTTAACATATCATGTTTTAGTTATATTTATAACACATACAAGTTCCCACTGAAATACAGCTGCTTAGCACAAAGGGCAATAGCAAACTAGTCTAAATGAAAATCAGCGATTGAAGTTCATTTCGGTTTTATTTGGCACTGCAGTGGAGTATGACATTCCCGTTTAATTGGCCATCTTTTACACTTTTTCCTGTTGGAGATCTGCTTTTGGTGTAAGTAAAAGCAAAGGAGATTATGTCCTCATAACAAGAAAACAGAAGATATACATTCAATAATATTGTACTTAGTGTTTTCACTTTGGTGCACTTTGGGAGATACAGCCTGGTTTCATAAACAGGGCACTAACTTTTACATAGCTGCTTTTCCGCTGTAGCATACAAATTTTGTTCAGTAAAGCATAGTTCAGCAACCGCAATGACTTTTCCAGTTGTACGAAAAAGGGAACGTCCATATGTTAAAACAATCAGAACTATGGAGATTCTGAGTAAAAATATAATTTTATAAAATACTATTGTTATCATGATTCACCAATTAAACTTACCTCTATCTTTCATAGTACAATAAATTGCAGCAGTGTTTGATAGAGCAGAGATATGTCCTTACTTGGAGGCATATTTGGTGGTTCTGGGGCGATACGAAAATTTCTGTAGTTTTTAAGTATTTCACAAATTTCAGTAGGGCGCAGCCATCTTTGTTGTGCCTCCTTCAGTATCTGCTCAATATCTGTTCATATATAATACAAAACAGTTAAGTAACGCAGCATAGTTGCAGCCAAGACTCTTGAACATTAATGAAATTGTCAATACATCTATTTCATGTCATCACAAAAATGTGTAGTATGTTCAGTTTATAATTGAGTATTGTTTTCATATTTGAACTTCCAAGAGGACCACAACGCTAAAAGCTTATTCACCACTAGCTGTGAATCTTGTTCTTCTTATGACCTAATTTCAAAACGAAGCAGATAGGACTTCATCACACAATATGAAACCTAAGAACCAAATTGTGTAACTATCTTAAGTCTTCAAACAAGCTAACAAATGACTATCCCTGCAACATCTCCGAGGATTGACGAATACCAATTTCCTACCAATAGATCACACGCCTAATAAAGTCAAACATCGAGATACAGAGCACCCGCAACCAAAAGCTTGTTATTAAAAAGATAGCAGATGGTTCAGCCTTACCACTCGAAATCAATGCTAAAGGAACTGACATAAGATCACAGGAATATTTCGAGTAGAAAAACAGAAAGGTTCCCCTGACAAGAACGTCCACCACTTTTTTTTTTGTGAATGTGGACCTCTCAACGTTGGTACAGAGCATATTCGTCTAGAAAGCATAGACACTGCCGGGGACACCAAAATGGAAGTGAATCGGAAGTCTATGGTGTTCCAACTCGCTTCAATCAGCGAACCGTTTTTTCCCCTCCTCCTCTCTCTCAGGCGGGCGGGCGGCCAGATCCCATCTCCACCGGTGGGAGCTTTGGGCCCCTCTCCCTCCGCTTGCCACTCCGGCGGCAGGAGGGGGAGGGGACCTCGTTCCTCCATTCTGTAGTTAGGGCTTGTCTGCTGTGGTGCATCGTTGGGGTGGTGGGAGCGGCGCCCGGGCAAAAAAATCTGCCTCGAATCCACTCCCACACCGGCGGTGACCTTCACGGCGGCGTCTCGGAGTTGTTGGCAACGTGTGCTTGTCTATCTTTTAGGTCAGCGGCTTGGTATTCTCGCCGCTCTTCAGATCTGGCGAGATCTGTTTCTCGACGTGTCGCTGGCGTTTGTCGTTGTCCACGACGGCGCGGGGACCGGGGCGAGGTGGATGCTCTGGTGCAAGGATACTGGTCCAGATGTGGTGGATTTGTCGTTATTCCTCGACTTCGTCGATGGGATGCGGCAGATCTTGGTCCAAGATAGCACGGGGACGTCCCCCAGTCGACGTGCCACGGCGACATGTGCCTCGCTGCTTGCAGCTGGCCTGTTCATCGACTCACAAAGCCTCATTGGCGATGGTGCTCTTTTGGATCTGGCACTGGTGGAGGCTCGGCGTCCCTTCCAACACGCGTCTAGGTGGCGTTGGATTTTGGCGGCGGCCGCTGGCTTCGATGAGTGCAGGAAACCCTAGGCATAGTTTTGTATATTTCTATCCTTTAGGGTTTTTTCTGCAAAGTTTTCAGGACAACTGTTTCCTCCTTGTCTGTCTGGTTGTTTCCATATTTGTTTACTCAAGTAACTTGATTTTGCATTAATGAAATACGTGGTTACTCTCCAAAAAGGAACATTAGCACACACAAGTGCAGAACTGCAGACCACCATGATCTCTCGTCCTAACACAAACAACCCTCCCCAGCCCAAACCTTACTCGAGCTGACTTGGTTGATATGCAAATCAAAACCTTATAACGCAAGAATTCTGTTTATACAGCAAACTCATGCACCTCCAACTTTCAATGGCGCCCACAACACCAAAGTCGAGCGCTAATCATCCAAACCAAAATTCTCCCAGAACCACGTAGTATTCACTACAATATAATTCCATCCAGGAATCTCAACAGCCATAAAGAACCTCCGAAGAGTCCGAGATTGCTCGCGCACACGTACCAAACAACAAGTCAACAAGGTGCCATGCCGCCGCCTTTTAATAACCACCAAAAAAATCCCAATAACTCCACCTCGGACATAATAAATAAATAAATAAATAAACCAGAAATGCGTCGGCCTAAAAGCGAACCACGCACGCGCTCTTCCTCCCAACAACCGTGCTCGAGTGAACGACGACCACGCGTTGACCGGAACCAGCCAGATCGGATCGAACCAAACAGAGCCAAGTGCCAACGAACCCGCGGAGTCAGGGGGTGGATGGAACAAGGAAGAGGGCCCGCTCACCTAGCTGCGGCACGACCGCGAAGCGGCGCGCCTCCGGTGCCGCCATGGGGGATCAACGCCGGGTCCGGCTCCGGCGGCAGCGCATCCACTTGGCTGGAGCGGAGGATGAATCCTTGCGTGTCGGGATTCGAGCCGAGCGAGGAGGGGTTTTGGGGGGATTTCAACGCAATTTTTGGGGAGACTGGAGAAGGGAGGATGTTTTTTTACTCCCGGGTTTAGCTTAGCTTTGACGTGTGGAGTGTGAGACCAGTGGGAGAGTGGAGAGAGACAGAGGAGGTTGGTGATGCTGTGGGTCATTTGACGGCCGATTAGTACAAGGCAAATGACTGTCTTGCCCTGCGTTAACAAAGGCCTGGCCGGACCTTTTTGCCCTGTGCTGAGCGTGAGCAGTAGGCGGGACGGAAGCTTCGCAGCAAATTGGATAATTTTCGTTTTTTTTAAAATTCGCTTGTACTCCCTCCATTTCAGAAGTCCTTGTTTTTCGTGTTTTTTTGTTTGACTAAGAATTATCTTAATTATATAAAAATTATTCGTATGAAATTAACATCATTAGAAAGTGTTTTTCAATACGAATCCAACGATATTGATTACATATAACATAATCAAGATTTTGTCACTCAATTTTGATGGTTAAAGTTTGTCTCGGAATACGTGTGCGCCTTATTCTCTAAAACGGAGGTAGTATAACTCTTCTTTCTAATCAATAAATTTAGCAGCTCTCCTTCTAAAATTCAGAAGAAAAAAAGTTTCACGGGAAAAACACGGGAACAACGTGGGCAGCCCTCACCCGCACCGTACTTCCAGTTCCATGACGCTGCATATGGACGCACTTTAACCATGAACATTGCACCACTTTGCAACCGATTATACAAAAGTTTCTGCTTGGACGCAATAATGGCAATTTGCGCAGGGTAACATAATCATTATTGAAAAATCATGGCGAAATGGGCAAGCACAGCTAGGCTGCGATGGGCTCTCAGCCTACCCTCCATTTTTACAATGACATCAAAAAAAAGTTGTGCCTAAACCATGGTTAATGATCAAAGCTCAAAGTTTTGTTAGTTAGAGAGGGAAATAAGTTCAAAAAGAAGCTGATCTGATTGCCTCACAAATTATATTTATCATTGTGTGATAAATATTATTATCTAATAGAGTACACGAAGTTGCCATCAAATTTTTGTGTCGAGAGCATGTGTGGCCTGGAGAGCAGCGCTGAGCTATCGGCGCTTCACGACACACACTCTTGCCCATACCGCAAAATTTGATTTAGAACACTTCATATGCAATTTTCTAAATTCAAAATGATTTTAAATAGGCATTTTAACACAACAGTAAAAATATGATGAAAATAGTTTCAGTTTCAAAATTCTACCACAGGCATACTAGTGGATGGGCAATATCAATATGAGTCATTTGGTATTGGTTTAATGTTAAACGCATTTACTGAATTTAAATCATGTCAAAAACACCATAAACACTCATTAAAATTTGAATATCTGTAAGTTTTGCAAAAGTGCAAACCAACAGTACCAAAGTGTTCTACTCCTTTTTCTGAATCCAACGGTATATTATTTGCTAAATTTGGGCATGTAGATATTTTTATATTGATTTTACAATGTTACAATAATTTCTATCAGATTTTTTGCTACGGGTCGGCCGCACGCGCGTTTCATGTGACCACTGATGGCGCCACGTCACCAACTTAACGGCCGTCCTGACGGAAAGACTAACGAGACACAATTCTGCAACTTCGTGACCAATACTTGCCATTTTCCCAGCTCGTGACTAATACGCTCATCGATGGCAACTTCCCGAAGCGTTGTACTCTATCTAATACCATCATCCCAAATTATAAGACGTTTTGGTAGGCTATTTTAGCTTACCAAATCATATTATAATTTGGAAACATAGGAGTAGTTGATAAGAGATTGTGTTGTTAAAACTAAGTTGAACCTGTGGCATCATGTTTGTTGAATATCTCAACTTTAGCAAATGGACATGTGGGGCAAAGATACACGACCTTTCCCTATAGAACTAACTTATTGGGGTTGCTTCAGTTATTGCAAACTCCACGGTGTTAAATGGTATGAACCTATGTCCATGATTATTTAGGATATCCTCCATTTTCATCATAGATTCGCCACTGCGGGGGATTATCAACCGGTCTCCGGCCGTCGGATCTGGTTCAGTAAAGAAATCTGGAGCGTCTGATCAGTGCATCAAAAAAAAAAAAAACCAAGGGCAACATTTTTTATGTGCATGTAGCATCGTCTTGCAACAATTTTTCCCGGATCTGAAAAACTTCTGACGTGCTATCCTGCAGGGTTCTTTTAATGAGTCAAGCCTCGTGGAAAAACTCTTAGTGTTGCCGAGTTTCGACATGTTTTTATGGTGTAACCAAACAACTAACCCTGCAGGGTGAAGAGGGATGCCATTGCTATCGTACAATCCTGTTTATGCATTTTTTTAATCCTGTGATACGAGGAAATTAATGTATATGTGGGAACAATAGTACCCATCATATTCTTAACGCACATCTCTAGAATGAAAGTTGTATTTGCTTCATTTCGAACTAATTTTTAGCCAGTGTCCTGGACATATTCTTATTACCTGGTTTTAGTCATGCTTAGTTTGTGCCAAAAGCTAAAGCGGAATTTAAGCAATGCCCAGATCTCAACATCAAATACTTTGGAGTAGATATATTGGGATTGCAGGCATGCCAATAGCTAGAAGGCTTGCTAAAACTGCCAAATTGTGGGTAGTGCACTTCAACACCAAATGGTAGGGACATAACCATGATAGATACATAATCAATTAAACAGGACAGAAACCAAACATGCCTGATTACTATTACGGCACATTCTGGCTCTAACCAGGTCAGCACCACACCTCTGCATACTGCAGGCGTACTGCTAACTGTATTTTCTATTTTAACCTATCTCACCATACCAACGAAAATGACTATACTATATGATCATTCACAAGAATATGTATGCATCTGATCTTGTCACTGACAAGTAGTATCAAACATGTCAGAGACCGGGTGCCATTCAGGCCTACTACAGTTTGGACATTGTTTAGTCTGCAGATGAAACAACTTGCAGGTTGTGCTCAACTCAAAGCAGCAACACAAGATATCATCCAGATGAACAAAGTCTGAACTCCAAAGGATCATAGATAGTGCAGAGTGCACCTAAAGGTCTTAGGACATTATATGATGCGGCAAAAATGCAAATTGCAACTTGTTTCAGGCAAACACATGTTGGAATCAAATTAAAGTTCCAGAACTCATTTTATTTCTTGGACATAAGGAAACTGTATATTACAGATCAATTTGGGTTTATAAGAGAAAGCTCAGTAAAATATGAAAAATGCAATACAGTATAGTCTGGTTACTAGTAGTAATTTTCCCTGAGTTCTGTATTTCTGGGCATATCTAAAGCAACAAACAAGCCCTGACAAGCCAAACTAGTAGTAAAACGCAGAGGAAAACACAGCAAATAATTTGGAAACAAATAACTGCAATACTGGCAGAACATCAAATTGTTTACCTAGTTCATGTACAGCTGGACTGAGCCGAATGAGCAGTCGGGGGTAATTCTGAGCTCATATCACATCCTAAGCACTGAAACTTATCTTTTCTAGCTGTTATGGGGGCATACGAGAACTTATTTTGCTGAAGAAAAGCATATGAGAAGTTATGGCGTATCTATGCTCTCAAACACTCATCTGTTCCTAAAGAAGATCATGCAAGGGAGAAAATGGAATGGCCGGTCCTGATGAGGATGCTGGTGCAATGTACTCCAGAGAAATCCGTAGGATAAAAACTGCCACAGGGCAGACTCTAGTTTTCAGAGCAATCCATGCGAGCTCAATGCCTTCATGTTTCACTTCAAAGCAAAATCATATACTGGCAACTTCACAATTTCACAATCTATGACTCATGGCAATAACGCTGCAAGGGATATATCCGTGCATTATTTCTGCATGCATCAATCAGAAAACAGCAAATGGATGTAACTGAATGAGACAGCCATGCTTTGTACAGACATCTACATACAAGCAAGCATTTGATCGAACACATAACGCGCATCTATCGATCCCACCAAAACTGATGGATGAGCAGGCCCAAAACACAATTCCCGTACCTGTTCCCTTCTCGATTGAAAAACAATACAACAGCGGCAACTTACGGAGTCCATGAAGGGGAAGTTAAACACAGTGTCACTGGATTTTCTCGCCGCATAACCTCACGACGTCGGCAGTTGGCACGCGGATCAAGCAATCCCTTACGCGCGCCGCCGCCTACACGGCCGCTGCCGCTAGTAGAAGCGCGACGAAGAGGAGGATGAGGGGGGCCAGAGCGATGACGAGGAGAAGCTCGGTAGCGGATGTTCGCGTGTTTCCGGTGGCCTCGCGCCGTGCCGCCGCGATGTCGACGTCGAGGAGGCGCGCGTTCCGGAGCTCGAACTCCTGCGACGACGGGAAGCGCATCGGTAAGACGCGTCCGAGCAAAGCATTGCGCAGACTACGCGAAAACGGAGGAGGGGCGGAGATCCGGGTTACCACGGAGGAGGAAGAGGAGGAACTCCGGCGGCTCGTCGTCGGGCGTGGTGGGTGGCGGAGGGAGGAGAGGAGGAGCGACGCCTTGGAGCAGCGCAGCGCGAGGAGGAGCTGGTCGGGCCTCGGCTTCTGGTCGTCTGTCTCCATGTCTCCGTGCGGGCGGCTTCTCGAAGCTTCCAGAGTGTTCCTATCCGAGTGGCTGTTTCCGCTCTCTGGCGGATTGGGATTGGGGAGGAATGACGGAGGCGTTGGCTTGTTTGCTGATTTTGATTGGAGAGTTTTGGGGAGACAGCTTTATATGGCGTTTGGCATGGAAGAAGGGCGAGATTTGAAATTGCGACAACGGCGTGGCCCGCACGCGCTAGGTAGGACCCAAACTCATGCGACCTGGTGGGTAGATGGGGCCGGGCTCAGGCCTAATTTTCCCATAGGCCTTTTCTAGGCATGGCCCAAGTTTTGCCCATTGTAATATAGTCATACAACATTTTTAAGTTCTACGAGACGTGAGAGTACCCCATCGATGCATAAATGCATTATATGTTCTTTGTGGTTCATTATGTCATATTCTAGCATAATTCAATCATATAAGTGGTCACAATCATGATTTAGAATTATTTTCGAGATTTTCCTAAAAGATCCTTTTTATTTCGGCACAAAAACCATGTTTTTGTATTTTGACTTTCACGGACCTTCGTGAACTTAAAAGGACATGAGATTTTTCGTGCGCAAATTTTACGGAAAATGAAGACATGTAGCACTTGGGCCTGAAGCCGAGGGAAGTCCAAGACAGAGCCCGCCACGTGACCCGATACCTAGCCAAATGAGTAGGGCCCACTCCCTCTCGTGGCTCCTACGCCGTCAATCGTTGGGTCCCTACACTCGTCTTGACCTAAATGCGCCTATATATGTGGTTGTCTTCGCGATCGTGAAGGAAGGCGAACCACGAAACAGAAACACAAAATGAGGTTTACCATCGAAGATTGGGGAGGGGGGGACGCCACCGGAGCGCATCTTCGACCTCTGAACAACATCTTCTTGGCCTCCATAATGAATAGCGAGTTCTCCACCCCTGGACTATGGATTTGTGAAAGTAGCTTGTTTTATCTTTCTCTTGTTCGATCAATATTCTACAGCGCCACATGAATTTCCCTCATGATTGTGGCCATCTATATGTAACCCCTTTGTGGTGGATCTTTGGTTTTTATGAGATTGGTATTTGAGATTGCAATTTTTAGTTTGTATTTGATGTATGAGTAGATGTGTATTATGTACCCAATTCTTAATTACAAGTTTTGATCCAACTAGTATGATAGAGCATGAGAGGGGGGGACATGTGCATTAGTTGGAGTAACATGGTAGTATGGAACTGGAGAGAGACCAAAAAGTTTGGGTCCTACTATGTTTTCTACATTTTCGTTGTTATCTCACTAGGGATAAATGAATGCATGTGTTACTATCATCGAGTGACCAAAAATGGTGATCTCATATCTTTTGAGTTACATATTTTATATTTAACATCATGTCACAGAAGAAATGATAATACTTTGTATATCTTAAATCTAGTTTGTGGAGTTTTCTCTTACTAGAGAAGCATTAGTGAAATGTTTCACATCATCTCAACCATAGGACGTGGTGCCCATATGAATACTTATCAAACACATAATAAAGTTACATCAGTATTATGCCTTGTTTGAAACCGTTTTGATTTCATCATATCTAAAAGAGAGTAGATAAACCCGGCCATCTTTAATCATAAAAACATCTTTTACTTGCATTTATACACCTTTTCATTTTGAGCACTTAATTAATCCGAAAATAGAAAAATATTTATCGCATTTAGTTCTTTCATAAAGTTTACATCACTACCATCACCATACCACTTTACTTATGCATAGCATTTAGTTTACTTTAATTGTTGCATACTCCTGGGGTTCTAGTTTAATTTACGTTCTCAAAAAATGTAAAAATTTAGTGTTGCATTTATTAGTACTACTTTTTTGACATGATTTATTAATACTACTTAGATATGGGAACAACTAATCCAAGCTACATTAAAAATAACAACGTCCAATAAAGAGAGCAAAACCATTTTGTTTTTAATAATGTTGTTGACTAAAAGTTAGAACGGTAGATTATTTCGAACAAATTTTGGAGATAAAATGTAGACTATTTAAGAATGGAGGGAGTATTTACTCTATTTACAACATTTTACTATTTGATTTCAATTCTAATACGAAACCTTGTGTTTGGGATACAAGGAAGCACTATTCAGTTTATAGGTTGTTCGAAGAGGAAAGAAGTGACGAGGGTTAACCTGAGCAATGCCCATACTTGAATTTTAGGAAAGAGACAGCTAGCGCTAGTGGTTTGTGGGACTTGTCAAACAAACTAGATATCCGACAAAAAAGAGATTGGAGGCTAAAGTCGTTGATATTGTATTCAAGCTAGGGCTTGCAATGATGTGTGGTATTATAAGACATCTGGATCTCCTCCCCGATGGGTCCTCCTAGCCTTTATATAGTGGGATAGGTCTCATAGTCCAATCCCGGGTCGGTTACATGTTGTATGACGGTTTACCCGATATGAACGATAATTGCCTCTTTTGATCTAGTTTCTAGTCTTGGACTCTTCTTGGGCTTCATGAGCCTTATGGAATCCTTCATGGATCCGCACCAGGGCTAGAAATATCGAGTACCCAATATGGTATACCCATGTCACGAAGAGTATAATTCCACTGATTCCTCAATAGTTTGACATAAACCTTCGAGATGTCCTTGCGGGAAAGAAGCCCTTGATGCATCACTTTACGCTTGGAGTGCCAAAGAATTGGTATCCACGTAGATTAATTGGTGTCATCACAAATTGCTAAAACGGCCTCCAGCAGAGACTCTCATCGGTTTTGAACCTTTTGTTTACCGGTCGGACACCTCTTCTCCCCCACCAACCCTTTGTAGGTGGACACCACATGATCTAGTCATTTGTCCTCGCCCCTCCTCTATCTCCCAACAAATAGCCGATGTCACCCCATTTTGCCGCCGGCCGGTGCTACAAGGAGCAACTGGCGGTGCTGCCAGCCGATGTTGAGATGTGGCCGACATTTCTGTTGGCGAAATATCTCACTGGACTTTTTTGTGCAAAGATTGAAAGGAATGATCTGGTAGTGATTGCAGTGCGGTACGTTTGGTGGGCACGCCGACAAGCAATGCATGGAGAGACAATTCAACCCCCGGCAAGAACGGGAAGAAGGAGGGTATCATCAGGCATGGATGGGCGAAGAAGGAGGGTATCGTCAGGCATAGATGGACGAAGCCAACAGAGGAGTAAATGAAATTGAATATCGATGTTGGCTTCAGTGTTGATTTGGACGGAAGCTTGGGCGCCATTATTGGAGACGACATGCTAGCTATCGGGGTTCTACTCCCTCCGAAACAGTTTAAAAAGCGCGCACATAGTTTAAGAAATTGTTTTAACCATTTTTTATCAATAAAATATAGAATTATAAAAAATTATACTATTGAAAACCTTTTTCAAATATGAATCTAATGATATAGATTTTGTAGACATATAATTTATATTTTATTAACCAAACAAGTGGTCAAATTTTGTCTTAAACTACATGAATGCCATTAAACCGGTACACTCTGAGACAAACTTCTACTGGCTGGCCAAATTGTATGCAATCGAGTTGAAGTGATTGAGACTGCATGATGTGATTGAAATCATGAAGAACGAAGGAAATTCTCTCTCTCCAGCCGCGGTTGTTACGAGGATTGTACTTTTCTTTGTCCCAATTTTTCATAAGTTTTATTTTTTCATTGTCCTAATAAAGCCAATACTTTTCTGTCCATTGATCTCCCGCAGCAAAACCACGAGGACCGGGTGGCCTGGCACTATGAAAGAAACGGAGTGTTTACGGTCAAAAGCGCCTACCGTCTTGCCTATTATCTGAAGCATCAGAATCGTGACTATGTAAGCACCAACAGCAAGCCCGACGAAGAAAGGTTGTTGTGGAACTGCATCTGGAAAGCGAATGTTCCCCCAAAGGTGTGTGTTTTCGGTTGTAGATTGGCCACTGATAACCTACCAACCGTGAAACGAGCAAGTTCGATGAGAACTCGTAACCTAACGATACTTGCACAATATGCAGGTTTGGCAAAGAGAACACATACCATGTCACTATTACATGCAGCAAAGCAGCAAGCCTTCGTCAAGCCATGTGTGAGTGCTGGAAGCCGCCTCTTTAGCACACTCTCGTGTACACATGGAAGGACTGGTTACTTATTTTTTTGAACCAAGTCGATGACACAACCAAGGCCAAGACTTTGTTGCTCCTCTGGCGTGCCTGGCACCTGAGGAATGACATCGTGCACAACCAAGGCAGGAAAACGATCGCGGGCTCGATCGCCTTCCTCCAGGCGTACAATAGTACTCAAGAGCTCTCGCTGAATGCCGCTGAAGATCTCAAGGGCAAGGCGCCGCTGCTCACTGACCCAATTCCCTTCACTCATGGGACGAGGGAGTCCAAAAACAACAGCAAATCCTCTACCCCGATTTCTCCGTTTCGGGTTCAGGAATCCGACGGTGTATTATTTCTGAAAAATGCTAAAAACGACTATTATTTCTGAATTAAATAATAAAGTGTATTATTTAAAAAAAATCTCCACGCCCATGAGCTGGGTGAAATTGAACACAAATGCCTCCTTCATTGGTCTAGGCAAGCCTAGCACGGTAGGTACCGTTGCCAGAGACCACAACTGAAAGATTCTTATGGCTGCCTGCTCTTCGTTGCCTAACTGCGAAGACGCGGAGGAAGTTGAGATCAAGGCTGCACTAATGGGCATAAAATTGTTGGCTGAGCAAGGGCACCAGCATGTGATCGTTGAGTTTGACTGTACCGCGGTGGCTAAGACGTGCAGTCGTCCGTGACTAACAGATCAAAGCAGTGGGCCTTGTATGATGAGGCAAAAACACTTCTGATGCTCTTTGAGGACTACATAGTGGTCCAACATGGTATAGGTAGCCACTAGCCACTCAGATAAGAGTGTTAGCAGAAGATGTATCTTTGATGCGCAACCAATAAAATTCGTCATGATGGTTTTGGCTAAAGAAAAAGTAAAAAACGGGAACATGAGGAGAAACAAAGACGAGAGGACGAATGGTACGTCGTGCAGCTGTGCAAGACAAGCGGCGGTCACAAGTTGCAACAGTATTGTAACATGCCTCGTTGCCATCAGGTGAACGCTCGTTGTGCTGCCATCACGGGTGGTCCTTCAAGAAGCCGAGGAGGAGGTCGTTGACCTGCTCCGGGAACTGCTCCTGCACGAAATGGCTCCCCTCCGGGACGAAGGCGACCTTCAGGTCAGGCGCGAAGCTGTTCATCATGCCGCCCCTCACGGCGGCCTCAAACCCTGGCAGCTTGAAGGCGTAGTCATTCTCCCCCATCACCATGAACACCGGCACCTCGAACTTGGCATCCAACTGGATTGCCATCTTATCTATAGACCTGTTGCCCGCTCCAAGAAAGCAATCGGCTCATCAATACCCAAAGTCGGAGTTGAACAAAAATCTGACTAGCGAGTAGTACCAGTACGGCATTCTGATCGGGTACTCGAAGCCGGACTTCTCGTAGAGCGAAGCATACTCGTCGAGGTCCTCCTCGGTGAACCACAAGGTTTAAAATAGCGTGCTAAATGAAATAGCGTCAACCTCGTTCATACGCTATGGACGCTATATCATACTAATTGCGTGCTATATTTCAAATACCGTTTTGAAAAAATACCAAATATATCCCAAAAATAAAGAATTTCGCTAAAAAGTATAGATATTTAGTCCAAAAATAACTGAATCATACATACATAACCACATACAGCAAATATATCCTAAAAATAGCGCGGTAACGCTATGAAGTTTTAGCGCGATATAGCATGTTTTTTAGATAAAAGGCACTCAAGTGCCCAACTTTGAATTAACAAAGCCACCAACGGCAAAAATGATACAAAGTGCTGAACCCAGCTTACAGAACGACACCACACACCCACACGAACTACCGAAGAAGCTACAGCCGGAAGCGCGACCAACAAGGTCAGCCAAAGCGCCTACGAGGACTCGGAATAGAGCTGTTATTTCACAAATAGCACCATAACGAGCAAAATTACTAAAATTTAGCGTGGATCCTCCAAATACGCTATAGCGTGCTATTAGCGAAGAATTAGCGCGCTATTTTAAACCTTGGTGAACCACTCCGGCAGAGGCGTGGAATCGTCGGCGAGGTCCATCGTCTCCTGCCCTTCTTTCGCAACCGGGACCTCGCTGCCGGAGAAGAGCACGTAGATGGTGCGCACCACACGCCTGATGCCGTACCGCCCGAAGTCGGCCTCCGCCCTTCCGGGCTGGCGCCACCGGAGTGGGTAGAAGCCTTCCGGCATGGTGCCGTCGAAGTTGAAGGGAACGGGGCTGAAGGGCATGCCCAGGCACATCACGCCGCGGGTGCGAGTAGGGTGCCGCAGCGCGAAGTCGTAGGCTGGTATGGTGCCGAAATCCTTGCCCACCAAGAACGCCTGCACGCACGCACGTATGGACTCATGGTCATGGAGAGGGACCATGGCAAATTTACCGTTCGTTTCTTGGTTAACCTACCTTGGGGATGGAGAGGGCGTCGAGGATGCCGAGTACGTCGGCTACAAGGTCTTCCCAGGGGGTCTCCTCGTCCTCCGGCTGGTCAGACAGCCCATAGCCGCGGCTGTCCGGCGCAATGGCGCGGTACCCGGCGGCGGCCACGGCCTGCATCTGGTGCCGCCACGAGTACCATATCTCGGGGAAGCCGTGCAAGAACACCACCGTTCCGAGCTCGCCTGCGAGTCAAGCAACAAAGACAACAAATCGATTAGCTGCTCTGCCTGCAGTCCTACCGGCCGATCGCCGATGGCGGCTATGCCCAACAGAAGAGAAGCTCTCACCTGTTCCTACTTGAGCAACGTGAAGGTTGAGCCCGCGGATGGGGAGCTGGGTGTGCTCTATCAGTTGCACCATTGCTGCTTCAGATCTTGAACTGCTTTTTCTTTATTTCTTGTGGGATGCAGAGCTTTGAAATGCTGAACACACACGGCTCACCCACTTTGCTATAAGAAGGAAAAAAGGAATATTCTATTTCATTGACCTTCCCGTCTAGGCTTCGTGTACCCTTTGGCGTTTTCTGAAGAGCAACCAAGATAAACCTCTAATTTAATCAGAAATTCAATTCGGCACATGGATGGCTTCCTCAACTCCATATCCCCGCTACACTAGTTCTTGGATCCCATTGAAATGTGTTATCCAAATGGTACATCCTGGACGGTCTTCGGGGTGCGGATAAAACTGGATACACCAAATTATCATAGCTTAATCCAACCAATATAAGAGCATCTCCAACCGTTGAGCTCCCCAGGCCCGAAATCCGGCGCCATTTAGCGCCGGATGTAAAATTTGGCCTGGGGAGATCCATATTACCAGCGGCGAGTTTAGGATGGATGTAAAAATCGAACAAATATAGGCGAATTCAGATAAAATCAGACGAAATACGTTCAAATATAGACGTAATTTAGAGATATTTAACATATATAGGCGAATTCGTACATATATAAATCGAATTCGTAATATATTTGAATTCGGCCAGAGGGAAACATAAACTAAAGCTAAAACATGGCGATCTACATGCTGAAATGGTGGTAGAACGCCATGTAGTAGCCGCCATCGTCGTCGTCATCGCTGGAGTTGTCGGCGTCCTCGGGCGGCAGCGCCTGCTGGCTACTCTGGCCGGCGTCTCCGTACCAACGTCTGGAACCCTGGCCAGGGTCGCCGTGTGGCGGCGTTTGCCGATACAGCTCGTCGTCGCTGCTCTCCTCGAGCTTGATCAGCGATACGGGTGCGATGGGTGTGGTGGGTGCGGTGGGTGTGGCGCGGACGGCGCGGCGCTGTGCGGCCGCCAGGTCGAGCAGACACCTCTGCTGCTCCGTCTCCTGCCTCTCCCAGTCCTGCCTGGACCAGGCGAGCGCGGTGTCCATCGGGAGGGTGTTGTCGGCAGGGACGAGGTCAGTCAATGACCTCGCGATGGCCTCGCGGATCGCCTCGTCCTCGGCCCGCTTGGCCTCCTCTTTGGCAAGCTGGGACGCGGCGGCGTCCTTCTTGGACTTCTTCCTCTTGCGGCCGCACTAAGGAGATGACGACCGGTGCCCCCTGATGCGCGTAGATGACACGTCCGTTGGGAACCCCAAGAGGAAGGTGTGATGCGCACAGCAGCAAGTTTTCCCTCAGTAAGAAACCAAGGTTATCGAACCAGTAGGAGCCAAGAAGCACGTTGAAGGTTGTTGGTGGCGAAGTGTAGTGCGGCGCAACACCAGGGATTCCGGCGCCAACGTGGAACCTGCACAACACAATCACAGAACTTTGCCCCAACGTAACGGTGAGGTTGTCAATCTCACCGGCTTCGTTGTAAACAAAGGATTAGATGTATAGTGCGGATGATGATGGTTGTTTGCGAAGAACAGTAAAGAACAATTGCAACAGATTGTATTTCAGATGTACAGAATAGGACCGGGGTCCACGGTTCACTAGTGGTGTCTCTCCCATAAGATAGCAGATGTTGGGTGAACAAATTACAGTTGGGCAATTGACAAATAAAGAAGGCATAACAATGCACATACATATATCATGATGAGTACTATGAGATTTAATCAGGGCATTACGACAAAGTACATAGACCGTTATCCAGCATGCATCTATGCCTAAAAAGTCCGCCTTCAGGTTATCATCCGAACCCCTTCCAGTATTAAGTTGTAAACAACAGACAATTGCATTAAGTATGGTGCGTAATGTAATCAACACAAATATCCTTAGACAAAGCATCGATGTTTTATCCCTAGTGGCAACAGCACATCCAGAACCTTAGAACTTTCGTCACATCGTCCCGGATTTAATGGAGGCATGAACCCACTATCGAGCATAAATACCCCCTCTTGGAGTCACAAGTATCAACTTGGCCGAGCCTCTACTAGCAACAGAGAGCATGCAAGAACATAAATAACATATATGATAGATTGATAATCAACTTGTCATAGTATTCAATATTCATCGGATCCCAACAAACACAACATGTAGGATTACAAATAGATGATCTTGATCATGATAGGCAGCTCACAAGATCTAACATTATAGCACAATGAGGAGAAGACAACCATCTAGCTACTGCTATGAACCCATAGTCCAAGGGTGGACTACTCACACATCGATCCGGAGGCGATCATGGCGATGAAGAGACCTCAGGGAGATGATTCTCCTCTCCGGCAGGGTGCCGGAGGCGATCTCCTGAATCCCCCGAGATGGGATTGGCGGCGGCGGCGTCTGCGGAAGGTTTTCCGTATCGTGGCTCTCGATGCGGGGGTTTCGCGACGAAGACTTTAAGTAGGCGGAAGGGCAGGTCAAGGGGCGTCACGAGGGGCCCACACAGTAGGGCCGCGCGGCCAGCACCTGGGCCGCGCCGCCCTAGTGTGGCGCCACCTCGTGGCCCCACTTTGTTTCCTCTCCGGTCTTCTGGAAGCTTCGTGCAAAAATAGGACCCTGGGCGTTGATTTCGTCCAATTCCGAGAATATTTCCTTACTAGGATTTCTGAAACCAAAAACGAGCCAGAAAACAACAACTTGCTCTTCGGCATCTCGTCAATAGGTTAGTGCCGGAAAATGCATAAATATGACATATAATGTGTATAAAACATGTGAGTATCATCATAAAAGTAGCATGGAACATAAGAAATTATAGATACGTTTGGGACGTATCACCCCCCTTCGCGGATGACGAGGGCGCCGCTGCTGCGCCCTCTGGTCGGCGGTGGAGACGCCGGCTCCTTCTTGATGGCCCTCGGCGTCGCTAGTGGAGGAGCCAACCCGCCCGACCTCGATGCCGACCCGCCCGACCTCGATGCCGACCGAGACGACGAGGACGATGGCGCCATCCGTCGCGGCGTCCACGAGCTCCCGTGTCGGCGCGACACGGTAGGCGCCACTGGCGGGGGCATCCCCAGTACGAGGGAGTTGCCACCCTCGATGTGCGCGAGCACGTTCTCGAGGGTGCGGCCCGGCCCGCTCCACCAGCGGCGGCGGGCGGTGTTGTTTCACGGGGGAGGAGGGGGAGGGCCATAGTAGGCGGCGAGTTCGCGCTCGTACCTTTGCCGGAAGAAGTTCGTCCAAGCCCTCGTAGTTGTCGGGGTAGAACCGAGGCTTCGCGCGCTGCTCGTCGCTGAGGGTGACAAGCACCGCGTCGATCTCCGCCTCGAGGGCGGCGCGTCCGATTGGCGGCGGCGGGATCGGGACGCCCCTCGCGCTCAGGCGCTAGCTTCCGGGCGCGCGGAAGTCCGGCGGCGCGGGGTAGCCCGCCGCGTGCAGCAACCTCCCCTCCCATTGGTGGAGAGAACGCCGGCCGCAGCCGTTGTTCGCCACGCCATCGCCAAAGTTCGCCATTGTTCGCTCGAGGAGATTGGGGACATAAGTGGTGAATAGGGATACGGGGTGGTGAATGCGGCAAGACGCGGTAATTTCGCGATAAACAGAGGGGGACGCGCGTGAAACCGAGGCGGCGGTATTAACTTGCCGCGTGGAAGCTACGCGTTTGGGGAAGACTAACCGGTGGCAGGCTTTTACAGCGCGCAGAAGACGATGCGACGAGGATGACGATCGGTCTTTTTCACCGAAAAGTCGGGGCCACCAGCCGCGCGGGAAGTTTTCTCGACGTTTTCCGCGCTTTCGTTTCCTTCGGACTCTCCGAGCGCTCCCCGGGGGGCGGGATGATCTGGACTCCCTGGATGGATGAAACAAATTCGGGCGAAAACGAGGATCTGCGTACGCTACTAGCCCATTTCTGTCCATCAGATAAAAAGAAGAATCTTCGAGGTCTTCCTGGGGAGACGGGTCTTCTTGCGCCCCATCCAAGCCGATTCTGCATGATAGCCCACAGACGAAAAACTTTCAGCTAGCACGCAGGATACATACACTGATGTGACCATTAATTCAAGTAGTGGATTCGATTCAAAGGAAAATATAGGGCATCTTCAACGCCCCCCTGCATACGGACGTACATCTCACGTCCGTCGCGGTCCACCGCGGCCTAACGAAGCCCGACGCTCTACCGCAAACCGAGCACGCAAGTCAAACGCGTCAGTTTCGAAGCAAACCCGACCTAAATTTGGATCGGGTTTGCCGTTACGCGGACTCTACTAGCATCCGCGTCAAGGAAGATTTTGTCTGCCTCGGGCCTGCAAGCTAGCCACACTTTACCCTACAGGTCTCCACTCTCACTCTCCCAACTCTCACCCAGGCATCAGCTCCCGCCGGCGAGGCCGCTGCTCTTGACGCCGTCATGTCCGACGCTGTGGCTACAGCTCTCGCCGTTCTTGATGACTACAAGTACATATGTATATTGTAGCTAGTTTTAAAAGTAAAAGTATCAAACGATAGAGAGCCATTCGTAGGGATCTTTATGCCCCTCATTACCCTTTACCAAAGGATGCTTGCAAGTTGCATTTGATTTCAAGTACGAGTGTTTTTGAGAAAATAGTGTTGTCTGAGAAAGAGTAGTAAGTAAAACTAAATAGTGCAAACAAAGACACAATCGCTATGTAAAAAATAATGAAACATCAAGATGGCTAAAGAGTTCTCAGGGTGTGTAGGATCCACTACTAGAATTGGGTACTACTTATGATATATGATGAGTCTATATTGTCCTTCATGTGCATGTGTGGGAAGAGCTCTATAATAAGATGATCATAGAAAGCCATATTAACTAAACGGTATAAGGCTGTTACAATCGCTGGCTTCTCAGCGTTTTGACGGTGCTTGAATGGCTGGTGGGCCAGTAGATGTAGGTGGCGGCAGTTCCGTACTTGGCCGGTTCTGCGTGGTCGGCGCGCGAGGCAGTCTTGATCCCTTCCCGAGCGAGGATGCTAGGGTTCCGCCTACCGCCATCGCCGCTCAGTCCGGCCGTCCCCGTCTCTGCAGGTCATCGCCTCCGTCTCATCTGTGGAGGTACAGCTGAACCAGTGGGGCGCCGGCCCGCCACGGTATTCCGGTCGGTCCTGTGGGGGCCTCGCCGCGAGCACCTCGACATGTACAGCGTCCAGGCCAACCAAGTTCTATGGCCGTTCTTCGCTTTCAATCCCGAGGCCTCAAGACAATCACAGCTCCTACAGATTCCACACTCCCTCCTCCAAATCGAATCGAATTGAATCGAGTCAACCGACCAGCGGTGGAGGAACCGATGGGCGCCGAGGCCTGCGAGACCGGGCGCCCGCCGGAGGAGCTCCTCTCCGCGGCGCTCGCCCGCACCTCCACGCGCGCCGCCTGCCGCGCCGCCGCAGTCTCGCCACCTTCCGCGCCGCGCCGCGGCCGACTCAGACTCCGTTTGGGCCTGCTTCCTGCCCCGCGTCCTCCCGCCGCTCGCCGCCGGGGAGCTGCCCGCAGCGCCGCCTCCGCGCAAGAAGGACCTCTTCCTCAGCCTCTCCGACAGCCCCGTCCTCCTCTCGGACAAACGCG
Source organism: Lolium rigidum (assembly GCF_022539505.1). Lineage (NCBI taxonomy): Eukaryota > Viridiplantae > Streptophyta > Magnoliopsida > Poales > Poaceae > Lolium > Lolium rigidum. The sequence continues at coordinate 101,351,392 of NC_061511.1, forward strand.
TGGTACGTATATGCGCCGATTCCCCAACACAACAAGCCGTGCCTCCGTAGGACATGCTTGGTTTCTCCCTGTTTCTCCTGTTAATCGGCATCAGGATCAGGCCTGTGGTCGTCTTTGGGTCATGGGTCCTCACCAGGGTCTGTCAATATCTTATTTCGCCTCAGGACGCGGCAAGTGCTTCTCCTCCTCCATAAACGGACAGTGTAGCAGCTCGCCTCTGTATCCATGACTCCTCAGCTGTTATTCAGGTATGCAAGTCAATTACCATTTCTCAAATCAAGAACACTGAGATATCTTACCACCGATTGATTTACAGCATGTCACTAAATCAAATATTATATGCCTTCTAAAAGACAGCATAGAAAACCAAACAATGCCAGTAAGCTGAGACATGTTTTTCAAATGTTGCAGATGGATGAATGTTTGCAATGTGACAAATCATTGCAGTAGAAGTTGGAATGAGAGAAATTATTGATATGCTAGGCAGTGATAATTTTATATCGATGTTCAAGCTCCAAGGACTGATTCTATTTTTGCTGTTTATCTACCGCAGATTTTGTCCACAAGTTTGGAGAATCATGATCATGATGAAATTTGAATATTTGATGTCGGCGTCAATCTATTAAGTGAAGGGATGATTCTTGCGTATTAGTAAATAGTGTACGTGCATCAGATCATATATACTGTTAGCCTATAGCAGTTCCATCTCCCCTTTGTCAATTTTCACTGACATCATATTAATTATATCCTGTGTGTTCCTAATGGTGGAGCGTGAAATTTTACGGTACACAAGCTCAGTAAACCCATGTATTGTACATAGTGGTACTCTTATAATTTCTCTCATTATATTAAGTGGAAATTATGGAATGATGTGGCCCTGCCATCATTGCCCCTCTCTGTTTGTTGAATTGTACATAACATAAGATTTGAACCTTAAAGAAAAAGACAGCAGTATTGTTCCAACCTGTCTATTAATTTGTATTACTTTCGGGGTTGTTTGTGCTGATGTTGATGATTATTAATAGATCGGCGGATTTTTCACCTAAAAATGTATCAATTTAGGATGTTAGTAAAATGATCTTACCAGATATACAAGTGGTAGTTTTTTCCTTGAGGACGCTAATGCCAACGTTAACTTCAACTTTTTTCTAGCACGTGTTTAAATATACTGAATATATCTATAGTAGATTTCAATCTATTTGTATGGTAAATTACTTTGATAGGAAGTCTAAGAATGATATGAGTAATTCAAGGTGGATGGCGTGACGGACGGCGGGCCATGTGGTAAGGGAGGCGCAGGTGTCGCGAGGTGCCAGGGTGATTCCATATTGGGCTCAAGGTAGACTGTATGCGGTTTTGTTACTTGGATCAGATCCAGCGACTCTGGAAGGTCATTGGATCTTTTCACATGAGACTAGAACCTTTTCCTCCTAATTCTTGAATACTGAATTAACAAGAATAGTATTGTTTGGAGTTTAGAGGTTGATACAGTGCTCCAAAGAATGCATCAGACAAGCATTGCCAGCAAATTAGTGTGTGTATATACATATATGTATGTATTATGGTTCTCCTTACAACATAGCTTAATGTACAAGAGCCTGTTTACTCAACAACTTATAAGCAGCATTTATCCATCTATGTTTGTAGTTTCTGTTTTATGTACATATATACTGTAGTTTAATCTCTCCTCCAGTTAGACGTGGAAGACTGAATTTTAATGGAACTCTTCAGGTTTGCTTAGTGAGATTGCGGCATGAAAGATGTTGATTTGTCGTAGATTTTTGGCAGGTATCGCTTTAATACTAAATTTCAAATTTTCCATTTTGTATAGCTTGCATTAAGTATATTTGTGCCACACTTTCATTCGTGGCATAACACAATATCAATGTAAGGAAGTAAACCAAGGAACTAAATGTGAATATCAAAAGCAAGTACAATACTGAGGATGATGTTGGCGAATTTGATTACGCTTTTAGTTTCCTCCATCTAGACAAGTTCACAAAAGATTACTCAAATTTTGGCCGCATTGACCTTGTTAGGGAATTCCACTATTTAGTACATAATATACCGTTTAATATGCCGATTGGTGTATGTATAAGAAACTGTTTGGACATTTATTATTGTTTACCATCGTAGTATTGCCCAACCATGGCACAGAGTTTCAGTAACAAAGATGCATAGATTCATAATTTCAGTAACAGTATTGTACTCATGTTAAGATTGTTGTCTCTCTACTCTTAATATGTCTAATCCATATATACTTCTATTAATGGTATATCCACTACGTTGCAGTAACAAAGATGCATAGATTCATAATTTCAGTAGCAGTATGTAATTTTCTGGCTTAATTATTTCTGGACTAATTAACGATTAATAATTGCATTGTGAAACATTCCTCTTCTCATATTCCTACCATATCTGCACCTTGTCTGTGTCATGTGTCAGTACCAAAAGATGTTGCTTCCATGTTAATAAGCTCTTATCTTGGGACTGAATTTGTGCCAGTTTGCACATTCTGTCACATGTGATCAGCTACTTAGTTTATTCAGTTTACAGATTTAAATATTTATCATTGCACTATTATTTAACAGTCTGTACTAAGTTTATTAGGGAAATAGAAGTACTAACTACTTAGTTGGATTAACTATGCAAATCGCTGAAATGACACCATTTTTCTCTTAGTAGAATCACTTAAATGCCTCCTCCAGTTGAAGGAGTTTCTTGCTTTTTTATTATTCACACAATCTATCCCACCAAGGTTAATAGATACAATTCATGCTAGCAGGACTTACAAGATTAAAGTGAAATCTCTTATATTATTCAGAACATTTATGTATGAATGCTGGTTGTTAATCACTATATGAAACTATTATATTGTTTAGTATTTACATGGCCAAAGAGACACACATGCTACAGTAGAAATATTTTTGATACTTTTACATACTTACAGGTTAGTGGGGAATGGAACATGCCCTGAAGTTTGCATTTCCAACTATGTTGTCCACCAAGGCATACATCATTATTAAATTTGCATGTGCATAGTTTTACCTCATCTATAAATCTTTGACTGATGATATGTGGTGATTGTTGTATATTTTTTCATAATAGCATGCTACAACCATAATATCTTTGTTATTAAGGCATATATAGTTTTTATTTCCATATGCAAATACTGTTCAAAGCAATATATATTTCTACTCTTTTATTGATGGTATAACCATCTGGCAATCATATAGCTCAATTAAAAGATGTAATTTAAGGAAGTTTATAGAAAAAAAAATGTTATTGAATAAAAAGATTGATTTACTGTATACCAAATGTTACCATGAATATAAATGCAGAAGTGGCATTGTCTCCTGATGTAGGCTTGCACACTCCGCCGCCTCTGCCCTCGGTCTGTGTGTATGTGATGGATCTCATGTTGGTTTGGTCTGCTAAGTGGCGGTGCTGAAAGCTTTTTTTTTTTTTTGCTCCAGGTCCATGTAGTGATGATCCAGATTTGCATTCGATCGGGAAATCACTCTGAGAAAAAGTATATTCTCTGCCTGCTTTTGTTTCTTCCTGCTTTTTATTAGGTGATGAGCATAGCTAAGCTGCCTTCTTTCTTGCAGTGAAGAGGCAGCTATTCCCATATGGTGTTGAGAAGTTAGGGAAGAAGGTGTTGTGATACATGCATTTGTCGTATCACTATATGCGTTTTTTCACCAGTTGTGCGTTGCCTGACTTGGTCATAACTGTATTATCAGAATGTGTGGAACTCCAAGTAGCTGCTCTTTCATTGGAGCAGGTTGCATCAGAAAGGCGTTTGCTGCATCCTCAGGATGGTGTGTGCTCTTGTGTTTTGTCTGTGCGCCATCGTCATGTAGTCTGCATGAGGCTGAACCTGATATGATGTTTAGGTCGATGTGCAAGTATGCTACCTTAACATTCTTGAACTTAGGCCATGTACTATCTACATTTATGTGATGTTTATGAGTATGCTATGCCAGTGTATGATGTGCGTTATGATGTGTCCTCCAAAGGGATTGACAGTACGTGGTGAACACTGGCGGTTGGTCGAGAAGCTTGCTTTGGCTTTGTTTTGCATCTTTGGTTGTGATGGATCATGATTAATTATGCTAGAAAAAAAATTAGCCTGTGTTTGTCCCAATGTTAGGTAGGTAAAAATTAGCAGAATGTAGAGGTGACATTGGCATTCTCGATTAGTTTCGACCGGGCAGAAATAACCATTGGCATTCTCGATGGCATCGGCGAGCTGCGGCTAAGATAGGGACCTCTTGATCCGTCCTACAACTATGGATGCTCCACTACCTAGCATATATGACTACGACTATGAACACATAAAGACATGACACAAGAATCAGGTCATTCAAGAATGACTAGCAGCCGGCGCGGCGAAGCGCGCATGACCATCTAGTGTTATTTCAGCTCGAATAACCGCTCAATGATGGTAAACAATCCACTCTGATTCCTCACAATTAAGGATTTTCCCATGGATGTTGATATGAGCTTAATGAATCTCAGTCTTATTCCCATTACCCATGTGAATAGTATGCCAACACGTTATGTCACTTAGCACCGTACATACTACCACATGATCAACGATAGTTTCCACCTCTCTAGTACCGTAGATAAATATTATATGGTGTACTTCACATAATATCTACAGAGAGAACTAATACATGTTGAACTCAAATTCTAGATTATATTTATTTCAAATCATAATATTGGAAGAGTGATTTGCTCTAAGAAATTGATGCTCTAAGAAGGGATCACGACCCTTAGAGAGGCGTCGGCAGGCGACGCGGAAGGCGATATCGCTGAGACGGACCTCGATCGGACCGGAGGGATCAGGGATCCGGCGCCGGCGTGTAAGGGCCGGTTCTGGGCCATCTCTAATTCCTCAGACGAGGGATCGGACGGCGAGGTCGACGGAGAATCGTCGGCGTTGTCTTCATCTTCGATCAGGTATGTATGCAGGGATCCTGATGAGGACATCCCTACTACACCACTACCTCTGTCATTACCAAATGAAGATGAACCTGATGTGAAGCTCAAGTCCAATGAAGTTCGGATTGGACCAATTACAAGGGCTCGTGCGAAGCTACTTAAACAACAGGTGAACTTGTTCCTAAACGATACTTTGATTGATGAGAACTTTATACTGCCTAAGTCATGTTAGTTATGTATAATCAGGTATCAAGAGGAGACAAGCATCGCACGAGGAGGAGAGGAGCAGCTGGACGTGAAGATGGACGTCAAGTTGGACATGGAGCTGGACATGGAGCTGGACATGAAGATATCTCATGGACGCGCGAGGGAGGAGCGGGAGGCATGCGCGATAGGAGAAGACGAAGTCCAGGCCGGACCAGCACCTGGTCAGACCGGCCGCCACGCCGACGCGCCCGGTCCCTGGCCCGGTCCAACCGGGCGGTCCGCCGGATACGCCCCGGCGCCAACCGGGCGCCACGCTGATGCCAACCGGGAGCGTTACTGCGCGACAATTCCAGCGCCCGGTTGCAACCCGGTTTGAACCGGCCAGCCCGGTCCCTGGCCCGGCCGACCGGCCCCCAGACCGGCCGTGTCCGAGTCTGTCTCGACCAGATCTATTCTGGGTCGGTTATTCTTGTATCTTTTCGACCAGAAGTCGTCCCGGACGCCTATATAAGTGCCCTGGACGCCCCCTAGCTTCTTTAGACCATGTTTAAGATAAACCCTAGTTCTTAGTTGTTTGCTATGCAGAACTATTGAATCCCAACTCTCCAATTCGTTGCGATCTGGAGTTTTATGCTACTGAAAGTTTGTGTGATCTGCTGTTCCATTGGGGATTAGAAGATTGCAATCTACCGCTTCGTGGTCGGCGGCTACGTGCGCAAGTGTGTGGAGTTGCGAATATCTTGCAGGGTTGAGAGCTGTTGCATTGGCGACAGGAATCAATCGAGAGACTTCGTCGGCGTCATACAAGTTATCCTCCTCATATCATCGATTTCATCCGCTGCTACCATCGCGTGTTCATCACCACCCGTCGCTTACTGAGAAGATCGGGCAACCCCTTATCAGATCCTTCACCGATAGGTGATCGTGATCTGCCGGATTCAGATGGTGTCTTGCAACGCGCGGCACGGCGAGCTTGTCGTCAATTGACGCAGAAGGAGGCGGCACTTGTGTTCGCTTCGCCGGTGAATTTTTCGTCAGAGTTTTAATCGAGTAGTCCGTAGGTCAAATTTCAAAAAAAAAGTATAAGCAACTGGTTCACCCTGTTCTTGAACCATCATGTTTTATGGATGACGGAGCTGGCGGCTGGAAAGTGGTGCGCCGGAGGAACAAATCGGCGATGATCACCGGATCTGGGGATGCCCACGTCCATGATCCGAAAATTTCAAATGTGCGGGCCTGTGGGCTAAGGAAGGGTACGAATTTTGGGCCTCTGGCTGCTGAGCTAAGCCCAAATGACAGACGTAATCGCATGCGGGCACATCAGCGTGCGCACGCGGTGGACGTTCCTAAACCTAATCTCGTTGTTGGACGAGCCTTTCGTCATCTGCTTGGGTATACCTGGCGCCGCAAAACTCTTGTTTCTACCAACGAATCGCAGCTCCCTACGGCGGCGATCGATGAATCGCGGTTTTGGTCAGGCACCAGGCAGAGGCGGCGATGATCGGGGGCGCCAGTTCCCGAGCGGTGCTAATGTCCGCGGCGGTGGCCGTTACTCGGGCCCCAATTCCTTCGCAAGGTAGAGGAACTTCGTGCAAGGGGAGTCGAGCGACTTGGCGGCTTGGGACGATCAGGCGGGTGCTCGGTATCAGGATGGTAACGACGACGCTGGAGGTTTTGGGAATGTTGGAGGTTTTAGCAGTGGCGGCTTCGGAAGCTTCCACCGCGGATCTGGGTATGGTTTCAACAATCGTCGTTTTAATAACCAGTATCATCGCCAGGGCACTTATCAGCCTCAGAATCCAGCTCCAAATGTAGAGAATCGAAAACCGAGAAGGTTATCTCGATCACCATTCAATAGTCGTCTGGTGGTAGTTTTGGAGGAGGGACTGCCCGGAATAATGCCGGGGTAGATGGTGGTCGGCGAGAGGGGGGCATTGATCAGGCTCTCCTACAACAAACGGTGCAGGCCGTAGTAGCAGCTGTCACCGTTGCGTCATAGAAGAGTGGTGGCCAACATGGTGGGAGCACGTCCTTCGATGGGAATGTTCAAGTTCCACCACCAGCTGTTTCTCAACCTGATGTGGGTCAGGTTACTTCCTCGGTTGTGCATCCTAGCAGTATACAAGGAGGGAATACTATAGGGGAGGATGGTGCAGTAATGGCAAAGAAAAAATACTGATAGTTGTTTCCGCTGCAAGCAGCTGGGCCATTATATTGATGATTGCACGGTGCTAATGTGTGACATTTGTGACTCAATAAATCACGCCTCCAATGCTTGTCATCTACTACATGCTCCAAAACCTACGGTTGCTATGTATGGGTATGCCAATGAGGCTCTGATGTTCTTTGAGATTCCTTTCAGAGGTACTTATCAGCCCAAGGTGGAGAATGCTAAGCTGGCTAAAGTAACTATACAGGGACAGGCTATGACTATTTATGAAATAGTTGAGCAGTTGAAATGGATAGTGCCATCAGAGAATTTCCAATGGGAAGTTACTCATTTCCACAATAATATGTACAAGGTGAAGTTTCCTAACAAAAATGAGGTGCAAAGAATGAAGAAATTCAGAACATACCCAGTGCCAAACCGTGAAACAGATATGGAAATTGATGAATGATCAGCTATGGAGGAGCCTACTTTTATGTTACCAGAGGTTTAGTTGAGAGCCACTGGAATTTCTTCAGATGTCAGAAATGAGTATATTTCTCTATGGGCTCTAGGCTCTCTTTTTGGGAAGACAATGGAGGTGGATATGGCATTCACAAGGAAAACCAAGGTTCTTAGGTTGAGGATTGGGTGCATGGATGCATCACTTATTCCGTATACCTCTGATGTATACATCTCAAGAGGTTTTTTTGTCTAGCCTTTGAAGTGGAGAAAAATAATCCAAATGTAGAAATAGATATGGCTGATGATCCTCATAATGATGGGAATAATAATGGAGGGGATGGTGGAAATGAAGAAGATAGGAGGAATGAAAATAGCAAAGATGAGGTCACAAATATGGAGGTAGAGGAAACAATGAATCTAGGAGCAAATCAAGGGACAGTTAGTGAGAATAGAAATAATACAAACTTCAAGCAAAATGTTTTGATGGTTTCTTTTGGGATTTTTCCTCCATCTCCGATTAAAGTTTGCCTTGTATTTTTGCTGCTGAAGATGGGTCTGGTCTGCCCGTGGAGGTAACAGAAAAAATTTTGATAAAAAATGGAGCCCAAAATGGTATTACACATCAATCTCCTAGTCAGCCACAAAAAGACAGAAAGGACACTGATTTTGAGGAAGATTTGTTGTTGGATCATGTGCCAATGATTGGTCTCAGAAAATATTCCTCGGCTGATGTGCCTAGCCAATCGTTGGCCGCGCACATGTCTGTCCATCAGCCTGCGCCCGCAGCAGGGCCGACAAGATCGCCCTCGGAGCTCGTGCGGGACTGCCCGCGGTATAGAGACCAAGTGGCGGCGGGGAGCCAACTAGCGGCCAACACGCACACACCGAGGGAGGCTCCCAACGCCGGATCTTGTGTGGCCATGTCGGGGGTGCAGAGCGCCGGATCCTCTGTGCTGCTTAATGGTGCAGTGAACACTGTTTCTGAGGTATGTTTGGATGAAAATTTACAGATTTCTTCCGATTCAATTCAAACTTTTGATAATAATTCATATTGTATTAACACACACTTGGATGACAAGCTTGATGGAGCTGTTGGTGGTCATGTTACTCGTGAAAATAATGTGGTTGGCATGGTATTATCCGACAAAAAGCAATCTTATTCACATGATAATTTTTGTGTTTCTCGTTTTGATGTATCTCCGATTGTCCAAACAAATGTTCAGGTGCTTGATGGAGCAGCTGATGGTTCTCAAACTAAGGATGTTCATAGGCTGACCGAGGAGGAAGTAATTGCTTTTGGTGGTATTGCTCCTACCATGGCTCGTTCTAGTGCACGTCTACAAAACAAGGACAATGCGGATGCTGAGGTTATGGACAAGGCTATGAAGTTAACTCAACAACGCATGGAATCTATGGGGACAGGTACAAAAAAATCTTCAAACCTCTCTTTTATTGAAAAGGATAGTTCGGAGATCATAGGGTTAGCTTCACGTTTAAGAGTTTCTTTGGGACATGATATTAATGAGGCAATACAAACTGTTGATAGTATTAAAAATGTACGAGAAATTCGTAATATCCAATATCTTCAAAAAATATTGATTATGTGATCGAAGGGGATAATGGTCCCTCCAATCTAGTTATGACTAATGTGTTAGCTCTTTGTGAAGATCTTGTTGATGATGATAAGGAGATTAGTGATGTTGATGATCTTGTAGGGGAACCTCTACCACCTATAAAAGAGAAGAAAGTAAGAAAGAAAAAGGTGTATGATCATCACAATATCAGTAATGCAGAATTTAAAAGGTATGATATGGAATGGAGGTGGCTTTGGGGATACGGGTAAACATCTTTTTATTAAAGAATCTATTAGGGAATATGCACTTGATTTCATTGCTTTGTTGGAGACAGGGAGATCAAACTTTGCAATCCCTTTCTTAAATCAGTTAGCCGGCCCTTTTAATTTCTCATGGTTTTGTTTACCTCCTCAAGGGAGGTCTGGAGGAATCTTAGTAGGAGTTAATTCAGATAATCTTGAAGTACTAAAAGTTACCACTAGGGACTTTTCGTACGAATGCACATGAACTGTAGGAGAGATGGTTTTGAATGAAATTTTGTGCCTGTCTAATGGGGCTCCCCAAGATGCACAAAAACCAGATTTCTTAGCTGGGTTAGTAAGGATGTGTGATAATCAAGATCTCCCTATGATGGTAGGTGGTGATTTTAACATCATTAGGAAAAAAGAAGAAAAAAATAATGATAATTTCAATGCAAGATGGCCTTTTATGTTTAACTCAATTATTCAGTCTCTCAACTTAAGGGAAATTGCCCATTCGGGGAGACAATTTACACGGGCTAGTCGAAGAGATAATCCTACATATGAGAAGTTGGATAGAATTCTGACTACAGTTGATTGGGAAAAGAAATTTCCATTAGCGTCGGTGAGAGCCTTATCTAGGACTGGGTCTGGTTCTGACCATACTCCTCTCTTTATAGACTCTGGTATAAAAGCACATAATGGAAATAAATCTAGATTCTCTTTTGAGCTGTTCTGGTTAAAACAAGAGGGTTTCTACGAGATGGTATCAAAGGAATGGAATTCTATTAACACAGGTCATAATCCTATTGAGCGATGGCAAAATAAGATTAGACATTTAAGATGATTTTTAAAAGGTTGGGCCAAGAGTATGAGTGGTAATTATAAAAAGGAGAACGAGAGACTAATTGCTCTTATTGACGACCTTGATCTAAATGCAGAAACTTTCCCCCTATCTCAAGCCGGAAGGGCAACTTTGAAAAATGCGAACGAAAAAATTGCTAAGCTAAGGAGAGATGAGGAGACCAAATGGGCTCAAAGAGCGAAAGTAAAACACATTCAACAAGGGGGGAGTAATACTAAGTATTTTCATCTAATTGCTAATGGTAAGAAAAGAAAAAAGAAAATTTACCAAGTAGAGCAAGAGGAAGGGACTATTGTTGGTGATGAGGATTTAAAGATTTATATTTCTGAATTTTATAAGAAGCTCTTTGGAGATCCAATCCCGTCCAATGTTGATCTAATTGAGGACAACAACCAGGATATACCCAAGCTTTCCATTGAGGAAAATAATATTCTTACTTCTCCTTTTACTAAGAAGAAGGTGCATGAAGCTATTTATCAAATGGAACATAATAAAGCTCCTGGACCGGATGGTTTTCCCGCTGGTTTTTATCAAATTTTTTAGGAGGTTATTAAATATGATCTAATGGCGTTATTTAGTCAGTTCCATAGTGGGGAGTTGTCCCTATATAAACTGAATTATGGCATCATTACATTACTACCCAAAAAGGAAAATTTGGTTCAAATTCAGCAATATAGGCCTATTTGCCTACTTAATGTCAGTTTCAAAGTGTTCACTAAAGTTGGCACTAATCGGGTGACGGAGATTACTTCGAAAGTGATTAGACCAACACAAACAGCTTTTATGCCGGGTAGACATATACAGGAAGGTGTGGTTATATTACACGAAACTATTAATGAGTTGCATTCGAAGAAATGGATGGGGTTTCGTTTAAAATAGATTTCGAAAAGGCTTATGATAAGGTTAAATGGTCCTTTCTCCAACAAACATTGAGAATGAAAGGTTTTGCGCCAGAATAGTGTCGTTTCATCAAAGATTTTGTCCCAGACGGGAGTGTCCCAGTCAAGGTTAATGATGATATTGGGCAATATTTCCAAACTAAGAAGGGATTGAGACAGGATGACCCTCTATCGCCTATCCTATTTAACATTGTTGTAGATATGTTGGCTATTTTAGTCGAACGCGCTAAGGCAGATGGCCAAGTGGGAAGCTTAATCCTACATCTTGTTGAGGGAAGTATTTCAATTTTTCTATATGCGGATGATACAATCTTGTTTATGGAGCATGATTTACAAAAGGCTTTAAATATGAAATTAATATTGTGTATCTTTGAACAACTCTCAGGTTTGAAAATTAATTTTCATAAGAGCGAATTATTCTGCTTCGCAAAAGCAAGGGAAGAGGAGCAGCAATATAAACATATTTTGGATGTGAGGCGGGCTCTTTTCCGTTTAAGTACCTTGGAGTCCCTATCCACTACAAAACACTTAGAAATTCAGATTGGTATCCGGTGGAAACTCGATTTGAGAGCAAATTGGGATGCTGGAAAGGCAAGCTTTTATCTTATGGGGATAGGCTTGTTTTGATCAATTCTGTATTGACAAGTTTACCGATGTTTATGTTGTCTTTCCTTGAGATTCCGAAAGGGGTTCTGAAAAGATTTGATTTTTATCGGTCTAGATTTTTTTGGCAAGGCGATGGGGACAAGAGGAATTACAAATTAACAAAATGGAATATTATTTGTAGGCCAAAAGATCAAGGGGGTCTTGGTATTGAGCTTTTAGAACTAAAAAGTAAATACCTTCTAAGTAAATGGCTATTCAAATTGTTAAATGAAGAGGGGGTGTGGCAGGAGCTATTACATAATAAATATCTTTCTCAAAAAACTCTTTCTCAAGTTCAAGCTAAACCATCTGATTCTCCTTTTTGGAAGGGACTAATGCATGTGAAAGATGATTTCTTTGCACGAGGTCACTTTAAATTAGGGGATGGTTTGGCTGTTAGATTTTGGGAGGATGTTTGGCTGGGGGATGAATCTTTGGCGCAGCAGTACCCATCCTTGTTTTGCATTGTGCAACATAGAAATGTCTTAGTTGCCGATGTATTAGCTCAGGTACCGCTGAATATTCAGTTTAGGAGAGGGTTACAAGGGAATAAGTGGACAGATTGGTTAAGTTTAGTTAGACGTTTGATGAATGTTACTCTTCAAAATGAACCAGATACTTTTGTTTGGAATCTTACAACCTCTGGTTTGTTTACGGTTAAATCTATGTATGAAGACTTAATGAATGACCATACGCCTTTTTTGCGGAAATACTTATGGAAGCTTAAAATTCCGTTGAAGATCAAAATTTTCATGTGGTTTCTTCATAATAAAGTTTTGTTAGCCAAAGATAATCTTGCAAAGAGTAATTGGAAAGGCTGTACGAAATGTTGTTTTTGTGGTGCACAAGAATCTATCGAACATCTTTTTATAGCTTGTCCTTTTTCAAAATTACTTTGAAGCATGATATTTTTCGCTTTTAATCTCCCACCACCAGCTAACGTTACTAATATGTTTGGTAATTGGCTGAATGGTGTTGACAAAAAATCAAAAGATAGAATGCGCATTGGTGTGTCTGCTTTGTGTTGTTCAATATGGAGATGTCGAAATAATATTGTGTTTAACAATTCAACTACTTTTAATATTATGCAGGTTATTCATATGGTTGTTCACTGGGTGCAACAGTGGGCATTACTCCTCCCTCGGACCAGTGGGCATTTATGGATACTGGATGCAACCATCTCCAGAAGGTCGCTCAGGGTATCTTGTCCCAGGCTGGATGGTGTCACACTAGTTGACTAAAGGATGCTTAGTTCGCCTAGTTGCAGTTTAGTTTTCAGTTTTATGATGTTTCGCTGGTTGATTTATGTATCCATCATGCGTGATCGGTGAATTTTGTATCACACTCTTCGGTTTGTCTTGAACTTATTAATAAAGGTCGTGTGCATCATCACGATGCAGAGGCTGGGGTAGACCCCCTTTTCGAAAAAAAACATCATAATATTGCTAGGATTTCTCCATCTCCCTAAGAACAAGGTAAACTACTCACACATAGAGGAAATCAACAACATCATCATAGGTATATGAATGGTATACAAATATATGGAACATCTTGGACGGTCTTCGGAGTTCGGACAACAGTGCTAGATACACCAAATTATCATCATTGAATCCAACTGATAGGATGCTAATAGCAATTCAGAGTCTAAACTAGACGAACACACGGAATATTCAGGCACCACCTATACTACTGAATTTGAGATTCCTTCTTTGCTAAATCTAGAGTTTTATAGACCAATTATTGGCCAGCCGGAACACGGCGGCATTAGGGTTCTAACCCAGAGGGAGAAGGATGAGATTACGAGCTCAGAGCGAGCCGTCTTATCCCGTCCGAGCTCTAATAGCGATGGAGCATGTAAGCGCAAAGCTAAAAGGAAAGGAGCTAACTTCTAATTTGATCATTATCTCGATCTTGACAGTTAGCCCGTCATCCAATGGCATCTGGGAGCGTCAACCGAGCAAACCGTGATGGCTTCAGGTTGTTAGGTGATCAGTTCCTGACAATGCCCCTTGCTGAGATACGACTTCTCCTCAAGACGTGAAGTTAGGGAAGTCCTGGATGAAGGAGGTGTCTTCCTAGAAAGTTAATCCATTTAACAAGCCATTGAACCACAAGAATGCTTATCGTACCATACTTGCGAGGAATTGGTTTGTGTTGAACAATAGCTTCACGACCTAGTTGTGTTGCCTTCCTCATCAATCAATGGAAGTGTTGGCATTCAAGAGGGCCTTTGTGTTTCTTTAGTTGACTCACATGGAAGGTGGAGTGAAGCTTACAACCTTCAGGAAGTAACAGTTTATAAGATGTTTGCCCACTTTGACTAGTACTGGAATGGACCGTAGAACTTGTTGTGGAGTTTGATACAGTAGTGGATGCTGAGAGAAGAATGGCGGTATGGTTGCACTTTCAAGTAGACCATGTCCCCAACAAGGAGCTCTCTGTCACTTCTTTTTATGTTAGCAAAGTGCACCATACGGTTTTGAGCTTCTTGCAAGTCGCGCTTGATGATTTGGTTGGCCAGTTGCCTATTTTGGAGCATCTCAACAACTATTTCAATATTGTCATCTACCAAAAACATTTTTGCCACTTGTGAAGCTGGGAAACCATACAAGGCTTGGAAGGGAATCATTTTTAGAGCAGTTTGGAAACTTGTGTTTTACCACCGTTCTGGCATTGGAAGCCATGAACACCACTTCTTAGTTTTTGGTCAAATGCCTTGCACTGATTAACCCTTTCGGTTTGTCCATCCGTTTGAGGGTGGTAACTAGTACCCATGTGTAGGTTGATTCCCAAAGATTTGAAGAGATCGTGCTAAAGGTGGCCAGTAAAGATTTTGTCCCCGTCGAAATGGTTGTATTTTGTGAATCTATCCACCTGATTTGACCGTTATGTTGATGTTGACCGTTCACCATTCATCCAACGGCATCTATGAGAGTCAAGACGAGCGAACCGTGATGGCTTTATGTCGTCAGCTGATCAATTCATGACACAAACCAATAAGATATCGCTAGGTGACCAGTGTCTTGCTGACACCAACCAATAAGGTGATCAATTCCTGACACATATGGTTGTATTTTCACTTGAGAATTGGCACGAGTAAGTATCAAGATAATATGTACATGCAAAAATTATTTTATTTTTTACCAAAACTTTTAAATGGCATTTTTGAATATTGAAAAATGGGTGCATCTACACTCATGTCTACCAAATCCGTGTCGCACAAGTGCCCTCTTTTTATCACATGTAGTTTATTCTCCCTGGCATTTCTTTCCTCCTTTTGTTTCTCTGAAATTTGGCCTGGCAGCCCTTAGTTGGAGGCTTGGAGCTTTCCAATGTTCAAGAAATCGTTAATCGTTAACTTATCGGTCAAACCTAAAATGGAGATTAATCGCTTATCGGCCGATTAATCGTTTTTATCGGTCGGCCATTTATCGCCTTTTTTTCTTGTAAATCCTAATTTTTGGCACTAAATATTCTATAATATGCTATGTAAAAATAATATTGAAGCATTTAACAAAAGTACTACCTTGATCCCTTGCATTTCAAACAATAAATATGCAAATTTTGAGCTACTGCATAGTTCGAAAAACTATAGGATGAAAATATCGACTTCTAGACCGAATTTCAGCAAAATTCGGGCAAAATATCAGCTATAACACTGAAAATCGGCCGCAATATCAGAGCCGGCGATAAATCAACCGATATGCCAAAATCTTATCGGCTACCACCGATTTACGATAAATCGACCGATAAATCGGTATCTCGGCCAATTTTTTAAACAATGGAGCTTTCACCACGAGCAAGAACACTGATTCAGTAAACGAACGACGAGGTTTTGCCATCGATGGTATTGGAGTATTGGACTATAGTACCAACGACGACGAGACGATCGCCCCACGATTTTTTTTCCGCCTTATAAAGCCAAGACAAGTCACGCCAACGCTAATCATTAGTCGCTTCTCTCTTTTCCATCCAGGAGGAGTCAAGGGCCACAACAAACTAACTAACCAACTCGCCTCCAAGACAAACAACCACCGCCACGCCACCCCAACTCCAAGAACCCAAGAACCCGGCCGGGAGCGCCGACCATGGAGATGGCGGCGGCCCACCTCCACCGCGACTTCTTCCTCTCGCCGTTGCCGTACCACCTCGCCGAGCTCCGCATCGATCCACCGCACTCAGCGGTCGCCTTCTCCGCGCCCGCCGCCGTCGCTGGTGGGCGCAAGCGCCGCTGCCTCGTCCCCGCCGTTTCGCCGCGCAAGAAGATGCTGCTTGAGCTCCACCCCTTCGACTCCTCGCCCACCCCCACGCCGCCGCCCTCGCCGCGCCGGTCCCCGACCACCGCGCCGCCTTTGCTGTCGCGCAGGGGGTCCCCCGCAAGCGACTTCTCATTCCCGTCAGCGCGCCCGTGGATCGGCGGCGGCGGTGGAGGCAACATCTTCGCGTTCTTCGAGGACACGCTCACGACGCCGTCTCCTACGGGCTCCAATGTCAGCACCCTGTCGTTCATGGCTTCTTCGGGGCAGCCGACAACGCCCACGGGCGTCACCGCAACCGGCGGGGTCACGCCCGTGGCATCGCCGAAGAAGCCCACGGCGGGGCCCACTGCCAACGGTGGTTTCATGTTCACCGCTTCACCGGAGCAGCCGCCCACGCCAGCGAGCTCCACTGCAGGTAGCGGCTTCGCGTCCTTGTCGCCCAGGGAATACCAAAGCGGCCGCGCCGAGGCGTCCTTGCTTTCCCCGAAACACGCGCGTACGGGCTCTACCGACAGCGCCGGCTTGGCGTTCTTCCCTTCTCCGGGGCCGGCCATCGGCCACACGAGTTCTCCGGCGTTCGTCTTCTCGGCCTCGCAGACTTCGGCGCCGCCACTGCGCAAGTCCGGCGGCGGCAGCAGCAAGAAAAGGCCGCGGCGACAGCACGGCATCGTGAGCGCGCCCCGCAGGAACCTGCGGCAGTGGGACGTGCCGCAGCAGGCCATTCAGCCGACGCAGAAGGTTGTCAAGACGAATGCCGTGGTCACCGGCGAGGCCTCTCGCTCCTCCATCCTGTCCGACTCGTCGACCAGGCCATGCTGCAAGTTCTTCACCTCGCCGGCGAAGGCGAGCAAGCAGGTACTTGATACATGTACCTCACCCCCGTCCCCTGTTTTTCTGCATCTTGCAATTCTTGATTCCTCTGTCCGTTGCCTCTGATGTGCCAATTTGACAGTCGCAGGAAGCCAGGAAGGTCTCCAGTGAGGAATCCCACTCGACTTCGTCCTGCGGGTCGCTGGCCGGATCGCGCAGCGCCTACGTCCCATCGCCGGCAAAGCATCCGTCAGCTGAGAAGGCGAGCAAGCAGGTAATTCAAGCCCTAGGCTTCATGTTTCCACTTCATTTCTTGCTCAGAGTTCGTGCACCACTGCGTGCTCACCGAGTAGGTACTTTTAGAGCCAAACTGTAGTGTTCTTCACATAAATTTGGTATGCATGTGTACAGGATGGAGAGCTGGCAGTGTCCTTCACATTTATATTAGTGTAACCTGATAATTTCTTAGCTTCTTGATCGATCATCAGATACTTGTAGAGCAGAACACACAGTTATCTGAAGCTTATTATCTTAAAGCTGTAATTAACACTGTGATTAGAATGTCTTCAATTCTCCAGGCATGAACTTTCTGATCAATGTAACCTGATCATGTCCTAGCTTCTTGATCATTGATTACATGCTGTCCGAGGCAGAACACCGCTATCTGAAGCTTATGATTTCCATTGTATAGTTCAACATTTTGATAGTATCCTCTGCATCCTTCAAATAATTGAACCTGATCATTTCATGGCTTTTTTGACCGATCAATGTAACCTGACCATGTCCTAGCTTCTTGATCATTGATTAGATGCTGTCCGAGGCAGAACACCTCTATCTGAAGCTTATGATCTCCAATGTGTAGTTGAACATTTTGATCAGTATCCTTTACATCCTTCAAATAATTGAACCTGACCATTTCTTGTGCTGAATCTATGATCTACTATATGTGAATAAGTGCTAATCTTGTGCTGATTTCTGTACATTTAACTCCAAAATTAACTCAACGATTCTTGATTCCATGTTCAGTTCAGATGTATCTGCAAAAAAATGCATGTGTTTCCTGCAGTTAATGGTCATGTTTTCAACAGTTGCAGCTAACTGGAATTGCTGTTGGTTTCCTTGTTTCTCTGGTTTCAATTTGGTAATCTGTCCCTTGATGAAATCTGTATTTGTACAGGATCAAGAGGTGGAAGTGTCCAGCGTAGCCAGAGAGCGTCGCACACACGCCGAGCCAGTAGCCTGCACAGGTGCCGTGGTGATGGTGTCCGTGACCTGCACTTGTGGTGTCCGGAAGGAGTTCTGCTTTGACCACTGCCACTGACCGATTCTCGCCGTCAGTTTTCGCACTATCGACGGATCACATTGCTCCGTTCCTTTCTGCAGTGCGAGTGACTAGCACTTTGTCAAGTCTGACCTGAATTTAGTACAGTGGTAACTGCATGCTATGTGCTACTGCTATTTGAGTTCATAGAGCTGCATTTAGTCTGGAAGAGCTGTAAAGGTATTGTGTCTCCATTCTTTGTGTTCTGTCATGTTGTTTGAACAGCCCGCACTCTTGATTGATCGGTACAATTCTGTTTGTTAGAAATGTGCTTCTTTTGCAAGATAGTCATGTGTTTTCCTCTAGGTTTATATTTGCGGCAAGTGCTTGATTTCCTTCTTTGGTTTGCTCTGTATGCAATAAGCTGTGCCTCTCTACTTTCAGAAGTTCCTAAATATTTTGTTTGTGTGTCTGTCTGCTGACATATCTGTAGTTCGTCGGGTGCACCCTGAGTATCTGCACATAGTACTTCCCTCGGTTTGAGATAAGCTGGATATGAAACCAACAGTTATATAAGAAAACCAAAACGTCAAAGACCAAGAAAAGGATAACAAACTATGAGTACTACTATTACAGCACATGGATTGTTCCCTCGGTTTCCTCTGCCCCTCCACGTGTTGGTGACTAGTTTCTCTTCAATCTGTGTCGCCCCTATCACGTATTATTTCGTTGCTCATTTGGAACTCTCTTTATGCCACGCATCAAAGGTTAAAATGCACATCAATGTGACACTCATTTGTTATACATGTTGTATTTTAACAGGCCAACATTTTCTATTTTAGTGAGTCAACATTTTCCTCCAGATAGCATGGCGTACAGCGTCAGCAGCAAGCGACGGCACTGAGCTTCAAATTCTTTAAATACACATCAAATTGCTGACCAAACTAGGGTTCTCCATTCAGAACTGCAGTCTCACGCTATTCATTTCTGCTAGGTAAACCAAACGGATTTCCTCGTATCAAAAGAGAGAACTGCACAATATGCAGGCCAGCAAGCTTATTTGCGGCTCGACTTCTCTAAATTGTGATGAAACAAACTATGTTGCTCAGCCCAATAGCATTGCATAACCTGAACCGTCTCAGACTCTCAGCACAAACAAAGTCCATAACATTAGCTTGCTAAGAAGAACCAAATGTCAATTTACTAGATATGGTAAACTCCCATGATTCAACCGCGGATCCCACATACATACTCAAGCACTGAGCTACACAATATCAAGCACACAAGCAGCGATACTTTTGGTCCTCGTAGTACATAATAGATGTTTCAGATTCCACCTAGTAACATATTACCTTCTCTGTGACCGCAAATTCAGAGTTCTCAGACACGGTCGTCTACTTCCTCGTACATCTTGAGGATTTGTGCACATGCAGCCAGAGGGATGTCCTTCTGGAAACCCAGAGCATTCGCCAATCGAATGTTGGAGGTGACACCGTTGTTGTTGTTCAGGAAGACAGGGGCCCTCTCCCGCCCATCAACTATCTTGGCACACCGCATGTCTGGGCTGCTGACAAGGACAGACTCACAGATCTCGTGCTCATGCTCGTCATCCACGGGGATGTTGTAGGTACCAGTGTGGTCAGTGTGACCCTCGAAGCTGCATGTCTTCGCCCCAGTCAATTTTGATTTGCACTCGACTCTAACCTTTGCTCCTATGGAGAGAAAGAAATGCCATCAGTAACAATTGGCAGACAAATGAAATACTGGTTAATTAATAGTTGATATGCTTTTGGTCGACAAGTTTGAATTAATACGAGTTTCGTAAGAAATAGTAGTTCTAAGCTTTCTCAAATTTTCAGCCATGTATTGTCAGAACTGCAAACTAATCACTATTAAGCTTTCAGTTTTAGTTTGCAGCATTTTCCAGTTGATTGTACCAACCAGTCAAACATAAAGATCTAAATTCATAAACCAACCAGTATAACTAAAAGTCATAAACAACTTTGTGCTCGAGATACACTGGGCCTTCGCTGGTCTGTTCTATCAGCAATGTTTCTTTCTAATCCTGCTCTCCTTGGTAATTGACATATAGTCATGTTAAATCTGCAGTTCTGCCCCCTTGGCACAACATACACAGCACCTGCTACTAATGGATGGTTGTATAGGCAATGTTTCCATACCCAGGCAGAAATTAACATCTGACCCAGTTTTCAAGGACAAAAAAACATGTTTGCAAACCTAAGAGTCGCGACTCAAAAGTGAGTCGCCAACACTGCGACTCAGTGTATAGTCGACGAAAGTCGCTGTATAGTCGCAAGATGACGTGATTTTTGAAAAATGACTCGGCGACTATACAACAACTCATGAAGCATGCTAAGTTGTGAAGAAACATGCTTAACAAATACTATTATGTAGTTAGCCCACCAAAATGTCAAGAGATTTTTTTTTCTCGAACACAAGCCTAGGCGTGCATCATTATATATTAGAGAAAACCGCTGAGAAGGCGGGAGCATACAGGGTTGTAGCAAGGCTACCAAAAACAGAGAGAAAACAAAAAGAAGGGACTATACATGGGACTACAGGCAGCTAGCTTTGTTAGGCCTGCAGGTGCTGTGGCAAGAGATAAGTACAAGACATTGCAAAGATGGAAGATTGGAAGATCAGTTGGCAGTTTATATTGTAAAAGACCTAGGCAAAATGATGATGGTGATACTGATATATGTGGGAAACCATTCTCGTGTTCTACTTTCCTTTACTCTAGTCATATTTCAATTTTCCATTCTATTTCAATATCATTTCATTTCATTTCATGCTATCAGTGTATAACAAAGTGCTGTTACGATGTTCTATGTCAGTGTTCCATTCAGTGTGAAACTAGAGAACCAGCAGTCCAGAACTAATCTGTTCAGAACCAAGTTTCAGAAGATATTCATCAATCCAAGAGCAACAGCGTTGACAGTTTACTAAGTACATCTTGTATGATGTATCATGTATGGATGTGAAAGCAGCATGCAATGCGCGTTCATGATACATGTGTATGACAAAGTCCAGAACATATATGCATGTGTCCGTCATGGAGCCTAAGAACAAGTCTTATCACAACTTCTTTCCCAACGTAACATAAACTCTCTATATGTCTGCAGCGCTCTGATTATCCTGACATACATCATTTCTTTAGTTTTTGTTAACGTGATGGGACAACTCTTGAACTTAAGAGGGGCAGATCGTGGGATTTAGTTAACTCCAAAGATGAAGCCTGGTGCTGCCGCACTACAGAATCCATGCGCCGTCCACAGCTACAGTACCTATGCGTGAATAGTATCTTGGTCCATAATAATAGGGTACACGTCCAAAATCTGTAATGGAAATGATAACTAAGTAGATTCCTGAATCGTGAACATATTTAGCTCTTTCATGGTATCCTTAAATTAATGTTGACTGCTCATGGTCTTCGATTTATTTTTGATAAAGGGAATATATCAATATCATACAGATACCAATTAGACCTGCATCCACAACAACATAATTTGAAGAGCTAGTCGAGATTTCAAGAATGCACAGCCAAAAAGCCAGAACAACCAATGGCTATGATTTACTGGTACTCCAAAGGAAATGCTACGGTCCAATTACCCCGTGAAGAGAAAAAAAGCGACTCGCAACAGCCAGAACAACCACCCCTGGCAACACCCGGACTTCATAAAAGGTTCTCCAAGAGCGGCGTGTCCACCAAAGGAACAATGCAGAAGCGCCGCCGTCGCCCTATCTAAACCAAAGTTAGATCTTGAGTGTTCACCCAAGAGAAAGTCCGTGCAATCTACAGACATTGCCTTTAACAAAAAAAATGGTTAGAGGTCCTTCATTTCGACGTACAAGTACAACCAATCAAGGTCAGAGACCTAGGGCATCCACCCCGGAAACAGAGACTTGGTGAGAAGTTGCCCTGTATTTTCACCGCCCCTTGCCGACAACAATCTCAAAGCAGTGATCACCCAGCTCAAGTCACGGTTTTGATGCGGGGAGCCCCACGCAAATGAAACCACGTTAGCACAAAAAGAACATTGCCACACGACCGAAGCCTTACCGGTCTTCTCCGAACCGCCTTGAAATTCCCCACCTTGGCACCTTGATGGTGTAGTTACCATGGTCGACGTGTCCAATGGTCCACGTATTATCCACACGCCGCCATGATCTTAGATCTAGAAATGCTACGGAGAACTTATCTGCTTTAGCTTGTGCACAAAGCGATCCTAAAGATCTACTCCGTAGAACAAACTTCCCAAAGAAACGCAACTAATACTCACGATTCCAAAACTAACGCATCCAAGCACCAACCACTAGCCACTTCATCACATCGGCATCTACTAACTCAGATCGCAGTCGCAGGGAAAACGAAAAGATAAACCTATTTTTTATAACTATACTCTTCGTGCAGTTGCTACTTGCTAACCCAATCAAGCAACATTACAGTAAGAACGCACTTGAAAGAAGAAAAGGAAGAAGCAGAAATGAGAAAAGGGGGGCACTGAAGCGATGGGGAAAGGCCCGAGACAGACATACTCACGTGAAATCTATGCGACCGTAATGGATCCTGAGGGAGAGAGAAGGGAAGCAATGGATGCGGCATACGTACCGGCGATGTAGGTGGATGCCGGGGTCTCGAAGCCGGCGCGGCAGGTGTCGCACCAGACATTGCCGCGCACGACGAATTGGGTGCGGTGCGAGCGGAGATCGCGGGTCGCGGAGACTGATGACGCCGCCAGCGCGCACAGCACGGCCGCGAGCAGGAGGGAGGCGCGGAGGGACGCCATTGCCGTCGGCGAGTCGAGGAGTGGCCGGCGAGTGGAGTGAAGTGAGGATGAGATTGCGGAGAGAGTGGAGTGAAGGGAATAATGGTCTAGTGTGAGCGTTGGGGATCCGAGCACCGCACGGTGAGCGGAGGAGACTCGAGAGAATCTAGTGAGAACGTTGCTCCGCTTTTGGTGAGAATTGATGAAATCGAAGCTTTTGTTCAAATACATAGGGAATTTCGTGGACATGGATACTCCGGAATTCGATTAAACTTGCTCGAGAATTAAGTTACTACATAGTATACTAATAAGTTACGGAATTTTCGGGAGGAGGATGTTTTCCTTTTATATTCATTCGAAACTTGTCAATTTTAGCTAAACTATATTATTTCCAATTTAACTATAGAAACTGGGCAGACACATGCATACGTGTGTCCTCTATTCGTACACTTTTATCATGATTTTTGAAGGGCTAAAAATACGAATTTTAGGATCCTATAGTGATTTAGTTGGTCAAGCTCCCTATTTTCATCGGGTAACACCACACACAGGCACACTGACTTTGGAAGCCATAACATTTCTGAAATGCACAATGCAAAGTTTTATCGAACGCTAAGGCGTGTAGTGCTAAGCCCATATACAATACAACGCTTAAAGGACCAAGCATTTTATTAAGCAACATTGCTTATTTGTATATGAGTGACGCTTAGTTAGTTATTTGTCCGGTGCAAACAAGCACCAATGATTGATTAAATAAAAATGATTTATAGTATATGTCCTAACAAAGCCAATTTAAATGCCGGGGAAGCTGGCGCTGAGAGAATCGGCTAGATGGTTACATAAACTCAAAATATGTTTACACACCGCCTATCTTTTTTTTATAGAAAGTCAATTTTACAGAACTTGATTTTGTTCTAGCCTTCGGTTTATAATGTTTTTTTTATAATGACAGTTAGGTCGATTTTACACAACTTTCTTTTGGTTCGTAATTTTTTTTTATCATGACAGATTATCAAAAAATAGAGAGTTACTGAACCGTTGACAAAGTTTGGGATTTCTTGAATAAAGATGTGAAGGAAAAAATAGAATTTATCTGCCTAAGAATAAACAACCTCACTTTATTTACAAAACAATAACACGTCCTATCAAATCATAGAGAGTAAAATAAAAAAAATAGCAATATCACTAAGACGTGGCGTGCACTAGACAAGGATTAGATGGTTTACTTGTACACTGTTCTCATCTGCGCATGTTGGAGCCTAAGTTTACAAAAAAATACTTGATTTGAACGTTTCACTAGGCATAGCTCCATGCTACTTTACGGTCCCTGAACAGAATTGAGTTAATTAATTTATATCAGAGAGAGTACAAGATTGCTTTTTTTTTTGAATCAAACAAGCCCTAAGTACAGTATTACTTACCGTAAAGTTTTACGGATAAAGGTGCAGTGAGTGTTATTAGGAGGCTATGAGCAACCGGTGAACCGACCTTCCGCACTGTTGGTGTATTTGCCAGCTGCCAGTAGTGGTACAGTGCATATGCCATCTCATGTCACGGATCCAGCATTGTCGTTTGCAGCTGGTGTCGGCTCGGACGGTCACATGCGCGCGGTGCCGTGTATGGGCACGCACCCGCGGTACAGTTACCCCTCTCAACTCCATCCACTTCCCTTCCACCGATCGACGCGGTTTTTCTTGGGTCGCCTCGCTGTATTCCTTGCCAAACTGGGTCCATTTCATTTGCTCGGACATTGTTTAGTGGCCACTCATGCCTAATCCAACACTTAATCTATATTCAGTCGTTTATGCCACACCATTTTAAAAGTCTGGACTAAAGAAAGGAGGAAAACTCAGGAAAACTTCAAATGGAGGCCGAGCTATATATATAGCTCTTTATTTTTAAAAATTCGAAAATCATAGTTTTAAGTTTTAAAAGAATCGGAAAAAAAATCCTAGATGTAGGCAATGATGAAATCTACAAATGTGCAAAATCTCAATGTGATTCTTTGTATTATAGATTACACAAAAATGACAAAATCTCACCGGTTTAATAGTTTTGAATTGTGCAATATTCACTATTCTCAGATTCACACATTTGTCATTTTTGTGTAGCCTAAAGTACTAAGAATCTCACATTGAGATTTTACATGTTTGTAGATTCCATCATTGGCTACATACATGATTTTTTTTATAGAATTTTTTGAAACTTAAAAATATGATTTCCAATTTTTTAAATATAAAGAGCTACATGTAGCTTGGCCTCCATTTGTCCACTCTCAGAAAACTCTTCCTTATAAATTGGTCGCAGCCTCTTCCTATATACACGAGATGAGACTAAGCGAGCAGTCTCACCAGCGTACAACATCCCTAGCAGATATTGGAGGGAATTTGGACGAGCAGGTGACCACGTTACATAGCAACTTCAAGGGTATGGGTTGTGAAATGCGCGAGCATTGCTTTGACCTGGCGATGGAGGGCTCAAATTATGGGTCAATTCCAACCAAGATCAGTGAAACGGTTGAATTCGGGAGTGGAATGCCAATATCAAATCCCAAAACTCAATGCATTTATATAATGGCGCGCTAGGGATTTTACGGCTAGGTCGAACGAGATTTGGTACCATACCTGATGCAAAACCATCATCGCGACAGGAAGGAAGGAGAGGAAATGAAATCGCGGGAAAGAAGAGCTCTGATTCCACTTGTTAGGAACCGAGGGAACCAACTAATCGATAAGAAGAAACATCTAAGAAACTCAGCTATGCACTAAAAGAAATCGTAAAACTAGGAAAGAAATTGGCAAAGGAAGAACGACGACATGGGAAAATATCACGCGTCTGCTAGCACTACAAGAAAAGTTGCCATGGCCGACGAAGTTGAAGTCGCGCCGTGGTTGCTGGTGTACCATGGCCGACGATTTTGGTCCCTCCGTGGTGCATGTCAAAACTTTTTTTTTCTCGTTTTTGAGGCCACCTAGCCGACGAAAGCGGCCAAAACGTCGCGTATGGTGGCCCGGGACGTGGTGCATCGCGAATTCTCGGGTTCGCCGGCCGAGTCAACGCAAATCCGCACCGCCGAGGGATGTAGGGCCCGGATGGCAGCCTCTCGGCATTGTTTTTTTCTCGATCGCGCCATCTCGTTCAACGTTCTCCGATCGAGCCGTTTACGATGCGGGATCATGGGTCCCGCATGTCATCCTCTATGAACCAAAATTCTTTCTATTCTTGGATTTTTTGACCCCCGATTTACGGCTACTTCCTTTTTCTTTTGATCCCTTGCCGCCTTGGAAACGTTGAGACCGGCTGTTGCTAAATGGGACCCGCATGTCATCCTCTATGTGCAATCAACTTTCTTTTCTTGGAGTTTTTTTGGCACCTCAAATTTGGTCACTTGCCTTTTTCTTTCGATCCCTTGCCGCCTCTCAAACGGTGATACCGCTGCTGCTAACTGGGACCCGCATGTCATCCTCTATGCACTATAGAACTTTCTTTTCTTGAATTATTTTTGGCACCTCATATTTGGTCACTTGCCTTTTTCTTTCGATCCCCTGCCGCCTCTCAAACGGTGATACCGCTGCTGCTAAATGGGACCCGCATGTCATCCTCTATGTACTATAAAACTTTCTTTTCTTGGAGTTTTTTTGGCACCTCAAATTTGGTCACTTGCCTTTTTCTTTCGATCCCCTGCCGCCTCTCAAACGGTGATACCGCTGCTTGCTAAATGGGACCCGCATGTCATCCTCTATGTACTATAAAACTTTCTTTTCTTGGAGTTTTTTTGGCACCTCAAATTTGGTCACTTGCCTTTTTCTTTCGATCCC
>NC_061511.1:101378416-101406754 GCF_022539505.1 Lolium rigidum
TTCTATGCTACGAGGCCCATCAATATCATCTTGATCATGCCGGTTCTTATTCCATAGTAGTAAGATTTGCATCCGTTGCTTGCTGCAGCATTTGCTTCTTCCCGGATAGGATCACAAAGTGATGTTGTGAGATACGACAAGTTCTGCTGCAACTTTTCACAGGCGAGCCCTCCCTCTTCACCTATTTTATATTTTGCCCTCCCTCTCACTGCTATCCTTATGTTGCGATTTTTTATCGAGTCACGTGTCCTATTCCACTTGTTTACCATAATAATCCTATATGTATCATTCCTTACCCATAGCCGTTGCTTGATGTTTGAGCCTTGCGAGTCGTAGGCGTGTTTAGGCTCTGTTGTTTATCTCGATCTGTTATCGGGATATGTTGGGTTTTTGGGAGGTTTTCACATGCTATATCACTTGTTGGAGATACACATGCTTTACTTAATTGATAACAACTAAAATTGTAAGCAGAGGCATCTGTGAGCCCCTTTGCGAAAGCATCGGAACTTTGACTCGCTAATGTCCCCTAGGACCCGAGTTCTTGTTATCTGTTCCGAGATTGAGCGCTCTACCCGTACGTGGGGACGTTTATTGGGACCCCCTCACCCTTTACCTTTTCTCAAGTCGGTTGAAAGGGGGCCACAACCTTGGTTTTATTTGCCTATGCCATGTATGCCATGCTTTGCTTACTGTTGCCTTCGGGTGTTTACTTCCTGTTGCCTTCGGGTGTTTATATTATGTACTGTACCCCGCGGAACGTTTAGCGAAGCATGTGGTTTGCACGCCTAGCCGTTAACGCAAACCCTGAGTCCGCTTCGGAGTACGGCCGGACTTCGTCACGGGTAGCTTAGTCGGGTGGCCCCCCTAGACTTTCTTGTTGAGCTGGGAACGGTCTTGTTGTGAGACATCCAAGTTGTCGTAAGTGGGTCGAACATGCGTATGGTTACATTTGGGCAACCCTGCAGAGGTGTACATCTTATCGATAAGCCGTGTCCGCGGTTATGGACGACTTGGAATTGTATAGCTTGATCATAGAACAACTTACACCGTTATCTTGTTGCTAATAATCTGATAATAACTTGCGTAGTAATATAGCATTACTACAACCAACATATAATAAAATTGTCAACTGTGGAGTGCCTTTTACATTGCTTCTTCGCTTTGTTGAAGGGGATATGTGTATTTGGCTGGGTTATGTTTGTGTAGTATTTATCTGCTACCTTGTGCGCTCTCTTATCTTTCCTTATTAGATGGATGTTGTAGCGTGTCTCTATTGGTTATAGTTTTGCCGCCGCTAAACCTACCATATAGCCTCAGGCGATATATTCGCCCGGCGAGCATAGCCATTTCTAGTCTCGCTAAGTACGTGCCGGAGTTCGTTCCTTGGTACTTACCCTCACCTTTTCTTTTCTCTTTTGTTTCCTCCCTTTGTCGGCAACCGATGGCCCGAATTCGACAGGTACAAGATGATGACGTTAGCAAGGTTACCCTTCCGGCTTGGCCTGGGCAGGGTTATGGACGCCACTGGTTATCTTCGGGACTCTTAGTCCAATTTGTATCTTGTCCGTACTCGGACGTATTCGATCTTCTGTATGATTTGGATCTTTGTATTGTATATTTGTATCTTGACTCGTTGGAGTCGTTGTTGTAATATATGTTTCTTGTGGGCTCTATTGTAATCATGTTGTAATGTTACCGCTCGTGTTAATTCCTCTGGCATCACGTGTCTGAATCGATATCGTGCGGATTTCGGCGGGTTCGCTGGGATTCTCATGGTACCGGTTCCGGGGCGTCACAACTTTCCAAGGAATAAGGAGGTAGAATTCATGCTACCACATAATTTCAGTGACACTTGAATCAAGTAAGTAAGCCTAACTATATGGCTATAAAGAAAACGCTTTACGGGAGGAACCCGAGATGTTTTTATTTGTGGTTTTTTATTTTGCATGCTTTTTGTAGCATGTTAGTTTTCTTTAGGTTTACTCTTTGGTTTTTAAATAAAGTATAAAGTTTTTACCCGTTTTGATGTTTAAAGTTGCAAATATAATATAAAGTTGCTGATTTCTAGGCTGCACTTTTGCGATTTTTGTATCTTTTTTGGTAGCTCCTAAAATCTTGATAAAATCACAGTAGATGTAACTTTTCATCCTCTATATGCACGTAAATTGGGTTAATTTTCTGAGGTTAGGGATTCAACAGGTAACCTCTTTATTGCAAATTGAGTTCTTTACCTTGGTATCCTTTCTTTGTGATACTTGTTGATTTTCTCAAAGCATTCCAACTATCTTCTTTCCCTTGTTGATATTTTTGATGTCTTTGATTTGTTTGTGGTTGAGGTTCATTAATGTACAATAATATGACTTTGAGACTTTGGCAATACTAATCAAGCAAAGATCTTATTGGTGTATTGCATGACTTCGTGTTAGATATCATGTTCTAATTCTCTTGTATCTATTTTGTGTGTACATGTTTCTTGTGGATAAATATCTTCATGATATTGTCTACTTAGAGAAACTTATATACATGAGAAATGATACATATCCACCTAGAGAGACTAACTGACGCTTTTCACGGGGCGGTGCTACCACCTTCCAAGGTGTCCTGCCTAGATTCCCGTTTGTTTGGTCGAGTGGCACTTCCCTGGGAGTCGCTAAGATACTTGTAGATGGAAGCTATGTAGGCTATGACAGCTATGAGGATGAATGAGATCGTCCCCTCTGTGTGATCCTGATCAAGCCTTATATATGAATTGACCTAGGGTTTTACATCATGCGGACGAGTCATCTAAAACCCTGGTCGACTATGACCGTTGATTCTTTAATTGTTATCCACAATGATCTTGATGAATTGACTGGACTCCTTTGTCGTGCTGGCCCCTTATTGACAGGTCCCTTGAGATGGAAATTGACTTGGGCCACCCCAGTCTTGATCATTGACTCGCTCATGGGCCTACCCGGTTGGATATTCCATCGTCAATTAGGGAAAGACGAGAGCCATTACCTCTCCCTCTCGAACAGCGGTGACCAGGGTTGAGGATGACAAGAACCTAGAGAGCCATTAGTGATGTATAGGTATCACTGCAGAAACCCCAAAAAAAGAAGGCGCAAAACCTAAACTTGTAAATGGCCCACAAATTTTTATGATTTACTTTTTTTCGATTTTCTTAAATAATTTGCATTTGGATTACTTTGAACCCTCTGAGGTAATGGTTTGTCAACTTTAGGTAGCTAACAGCAATTTCAAACAACAATGGGCCATATGCGCATGGGTCCATCGCTGGGGGCGATAATTGATCTATAAAACGACCTCCGGCAAGAATGGCATTCATGTATATCTGAAATTGGATCCACTCGAACCAGAAAGACCAGTCACCAATTGTCAAGATGTTACTGGAGGGGTTCAAGGTGGAGAGCCCGCATGTGCGGTACGGCGCCGGCGAGATCGAGTCCGAGTACCGGTATGACACCACGGAGGTGGCGACGACGCCGGAGGGAAGCTGGGTGGTGCGTCCCAAGTCCATCACCTACAACTTCAAGAACAGCACCGCCGTCCCAAAGCTCGGGTAATTGTTCTTCAACAGCTCCACAATGTTGTTGGTTTTGAATAAATTAGTCTCATCTCTAAATCTTCAATCGCATCGCGTCGCTGGTGCATGCGCGCAGGGTTTGTCGGATGGGGCGGCAACAACGGCACCACTCTCACAGCCGGGATCATCGCAAACAAATTGTAAGTTTGAACTAGCTGATCTAGGATACAGGTCGATTAACAGACCTCTTCGTGCATGCATAAGAACATTTTCATCGTCAGATATTTGATGTTGGGTCGATGAAATGGTTGCTAGCAACAATATCCTTTACAACCCAGGGGAGCACCCTGACCACGTCATCGTCACCAGGTTCGTCCGTCGGAGTTAACTATTGGTCGCCACCTTTCATGCACGTTCAGATTTTCAATAAAAAAAACTTCATTGAAACCTAAACGACCCTTTCATGATACTGCAGTATGTGCCGTATGTCGGGGACAGCAAGAGGGCCATGGACGAGTACACCTCGGAGATTTTCATGGGTGGCAATAACACCATCGTGTTGCACAATACTTGCAAGGACTCACTTCTCGCTGCACCTATCATCCTTGATCTGGTGCTCTTGGCTGAGCTCAGCACTAGGATCCAACTGAAAACGCGGAGCCAAGTAACTGAAAGTGGAGGCACTGTAAGATTAGTTGTTTTTTCACAAATGATCATGCTTAATTTTTATTTTTATTTCATCTCACCGTGTAGGAGAAGTTCCATTCTTTCCATCCAGTAGCCACCACCCTGAGCTATCTAAGCAAGGCTCCACTTGTAAGTGCAATCAGTTTTCATTACGAATTAGTTGTCAGTACTAGAGTTATACTCATAGAAAAAATTTCAGTTGGCAAATTGAATAAGTATTTTTTTTTACAAAAGAGTTTGGTTCTTAGAACAGGTTCCTCCAGCAGTGGTGAATGCACTGGCCAAGCAGAGAGCCATGCTCGAGAACATCCTTAGGGCTTGTGTTGGGCTGGCCCCTGAGAACAACATGATGCTTGAGCACAAATGGCATGCCAAGCGAATCTTCTCATCACAGCGGGAAGAACAAAGTATCAGCACGGGAAGGAATAACAAGAGGCGAATGAAAGGGGAAAGGCGAAGTAGAAATCAGGACAAAACATGGATCCTCTTGGGGCTTTTCATTCATTATTAGTTGGCCCTCTGCTCCTGTTTTTCTCTATTTTTAGACTACTTTTCGTGATGGAGACAGATTCATGTATGATAGTCAAAGGAATTAGTACTTCGGTTATTTTCTTATCATGGAGCTATTAGAATCGACCGGCCTAATATTTGGAACCTTAAATCAAAGAACGGCTTGCAATTGTCAAATCAATATTTTCTTGCTCTTGGGTTTTTATTGTTTGGTTATAAACTCTTCTCTGTGGCTTCAGGGTAGTGTTTTCCTATTTTCTTTCAATCCTTGTTGTAGATGTTTTAGAATTTCAAAAGGGTTGGGAAGAGAGGAATTTAAACACATACAACAGAGAGAAGGAGCTCGAAGTTTGAGAAGTTGCTCTCTTGTTCTAACAGAAATTTCAAAAGAGCTTGAAGTTTGAGTGGTCCTGTTGTTCTAATGGTAAATTGAGAGTAATGGGTATGCTAACAGAGAATTAGCGACATTCTTGCATGGCTTTCCATTCATAGTAAAACATATGACAAATGAAAAAAAAAACACACCTATAGTTACCTGTGTGGCAAGGTATCCAGTAACAACTTAACATCACAATGTTCCAATAGATGTATTTTATGAATATTACTTCCTATGCATGCTTGGCTTTGGACATCCCTAGATGGCTAGTTCTTGGCCACTAGTTTATAACTCAAGCCGGAGATCAGGATACATATCACATATTCACATTCTATAGCCCAAAATTTGCGCATAACACTCACACCAAGTAAAAAAATCTACTATGAGAGTGCATAGGCCACTCAGGATACAATGAAACCTTTGGTCGTAAGACCAGGTGTCTGTACCAGGGGGAAACACCATTCTCGCCACTAAACTTCATGACGACAGTACCTGAATGTGATGGCCAAGCAGTGAGCTTCAACCAAGACAGAATAGCTTCTCTCCACAGGTGGGTCTTCTATAATTAAACTTCCGATCTCCGGACGATGGACACAACAACAGCTGTGTCATCCAACTTCCCCCCACTGAAACCTAGGTAACCCACTGCAAGGGCAGCATCTGAAAATGGGCTTCTCCCTGCTCCAGACCTCCCTACCTCATGTGCCCTAGCAGCCAGGTGCTCGGCCATGTCCTGCAAGTAAAACAATCATGTCATGGTTGAATCTTGGGACAGCGATTGGGCACATTATCTAAAGGAAAGTTGATCCTTACTGTCGGTTTTAAATCTGCCTGTAAAGATCTCGAGATCATGGCGGCTGCTTCTTGCTCATAGACATTGTCGAAAAGGCCATCTGTTGCTGTTATAATGACATCACCTTCCTCTAGATCAATTGTATAATTCTAGAAACATAGTAGAAATTTAAGTGTTAATTTTTTATTATTCACAAGGTGCAAGGACTGACAGGAGAAATTCAGTAATAATTTGCACCTGTACAAGCTTTAAGGGATCAACCCCC
This sequence comes from Lolium rigidum, assembly GCF_022539505.1. Classification (NCBI taxonomy): domain Eukaryota; kingdom Viridiplantae; phylum Streptophyta; class Magnoliopsida; order Poales; family Poaceae; genus Lolium; species Lolium rigidum. Next base: position 101,384,574 of record NC_061511.1, read on the forward strand.
TTCTCAATTTGATGTGGGAAGTTAAAACCATAAACCATCGGTTCTGATTTTGTGTATACTTTGCCATTTCTTACCACTAGAAACCCAGAGTCCCCAATATTTGATGCATGAAGGAACTGCAATACTGACAGCCTCAATGAGTTTGTCACGATGAGATTTAAGAAATGAGTCAGTTTTCATAAAATAACAGACCTGGCCATCAAAGTGAGCAATTAAGACAGTTGAAGAACCAGGAGAACTTGCTTCATTTGCAGCCTTGGAGAGAACTTGCTCAGGTGTAAGCTCAGCTTCTCCTTCATTATCCATAATGATTTTTTTACAGCCATCCATTAGCTCTCTTGCATAAAGTCCTGCATTGATTCCTGAGTACAAATATCAAAATTAGCACTGTGGAATTTCGCACGAATAACCAACTAACCTTGACAAAGGTCCAAATATATATTTGCTAGGTAAATTTATGATGCCCAAGCTCAGAAATATAGTTATCCTGAGATATATGATACAACTCTTTTGAATGTTGCCCAGAGTATAAGACCAATATGAACAGCATTGCCCCCTAACTTGATATCCTGCAGACTGTATCTCAAGAAGATAAATTATGTGCCTAATGTCTCGTGGTAGAGGCTGTGAGAAAGGGTTGTGGTATTCTGCCATCCGGCGGTCCAGAACTTGGATGCTGTCAGGCAGGTGCTGCAGCTCTTGGGATCTGCTTCTGCTTCATGGCTTCACACCCCAGCCCTTCCAATCGATTGCAGCACGCCGACAAGCAAGCTGCTGTCATCATTGGCACCCTAGGTTGCAAGGCTGAATCCCTCGCTCCCTCTCTCTCCTGCTCCTAAGAACATCCCCAGAAGGGCCCTTATACCGTTTATAAGGGCTGGAGGTAAAATAACTGCTCCAGCAGGACCCATAAACCAGCACTTACAATAGGGAGGCCAGTAAAAAACACCCCACGGCCCCTTCTCCTGCGTGTGGTCTATGGGCCTCCCTAGACAGGTATGTTTTTTGCGCACACGACTTTTCCGCTCATCCCCCGCTGCTCATTTTGGCGCACACGACGAGGACAACAAAATTAAACTATTTGTATAGTATTTTTATTTTAAATCTTGTACATTGTATTTGTGGTGGTGTGTTATACACAATAATTAAATTATGTGTAGTGTGTGGCACCCCAGACACTGAAATCCTTGGTTCAGCCACTGCTTCCTTTGCTCCGCCAACGCGTCGCTCCTCCAGTTCTCCCCGACCCCTCCGATCCGAGTAGCCGGGAGGGGGGACGGCGCCCCACCGGCGGCATGACCGGGACTGCGCTCGATGGACCGTGGCGGCAGCCTGGCCTTGTGGTTCTTCCCACGGCCACACCAGTCCCCTAGCCCATCCACGTGGCAATGCCGCTGGATCCCGGCGCCTTGTCGTCCGTCAGTCGCACTGGAAATTGCCATGCCCATGCCGGCTCTGCTTGTGATCCCAATAAACATGTGCAATAGGATTGGGAGAGGCAAGAGAGCGCCACCAAGCTAGAGGAATTGGAGGCGGAAGCGGCAGTCACCCGAGCTATGGTGGAGTACTTGACATGAAAAAGGTAACTCGGTGTTTATAAGGCGAGACATGATGCATAACGTTGAACTACAGAATCAAGACCAAGGGAAAATCTACTTACAAACCTTCAAATGACCACTGACCAACTCCATCTGCCACACCAAACCAACCATTGTGTGCAATGAAATAAGCATCTTCTCCACCTGTTCCTACCTGGGAAAATTATACGACTATCAAAGCTATGGCTGATGACAGATAATTAAACGTATGCTTTGGTACCAATGACAGCCAGTTTATGGCCGAAATTATGATTGATAACTAAAATGTGCTTTCATGCAACTTTTGCATCTTCTTGAACCTAACATAAAACTACCAGGCCACTCATTTCCTCCAGACATTTTTTTCTCAAAGTGGGATATATACCACCACACACCTCCATTTTTTACCAGAAATATTATTCTATATATATACTGGTTAAATAACCGTGAGGGAAGATCATAAAAAAAACATGCTTCCATAGTATCATATTACAGTTTTTATGTGTTCATTTATAAAACTTACTGGCCAATCTTGGACAAACTCTACTGCAAAACACAACCATCTTTTGAGTTTTTGGAAAAGAACCATCTGCTCAGTAATCAGATGGAGTGCCAGAAAGATAGGTACACAGAATGTGGAATCAACATTCACATATTTCAGCAACTAACATAACTACGAAGCGGAATTGGGTTTCTCGGAGAAAAAAAGGGGAAATTGCTTCTGCAACTTTTTCAAGACATGCAAATGACGCATTGTCTAAAAGAGAACATGCAGATGCAGGAGAGTTATTACCTTAGAAGGATGAGGCAAGATGGCAGCACCTGACATCAACACAAGCGATGACTTAGCCACGGGAACCCTCCTATGAATGAATATTGAACAAGACGAAATGACTGAAGCAATTTTTAAGGATTGGGTTAAAGGCATAAAGACAGGTAAGCACCATAACATAGGTTTCGTTACAGAGATCTATTATATACTAAAAGCAAAATACGAATGTTTAAAATAGAGTCACGAAGTTAATCCACATCATTAGAATTATTTTAGCTGTTAGATTTATAATTTAATGGTCAAGATTTAAAGATTTTACGTAACATGTACCAGCACATATTTTGTGAACACACGATGACATGTCATGTTTGACACGTACATGCACCATCTATGTAGGGAAGAAAATCTATCTATCAATAGTAAGGTGGAAATCAATCAGCATACTCTAGATAGAGTTATCGTGAAAATATATTTAATTGGAATAGAAACTAGAGTGCCTGACACATGGCTCTCCCAAACACCTAGGATGATAAAATTATATCGATCATACAAAAGTTATACATGCACACGGCAATACACAACCGCAAGGAATCTGGCTGGACACAGAGATCTACATATACACGTTCTGAACAAAGATTTGACGATCCGCTATTCAGATTTCTAACCGGTTTAGAATTCGTTTTTCCATACAAACATTTTTTCAGGCACCAGGTTAATTTACATGTGCTTAAAAAATATAAACCGATAATATCAGTCTGAACGTATGAGATTAAAAATAAAAAGATCGTACAATATTATGCATGTACAGAAATAAATTCATAGCACATAAACCTAGATGGATATACACGTTCTTTAGGAATAAGAGTACATGACATACCCGGCAGATCGGTTTCTTACCAAATTTTGATTCCTAAAACAATTTAACCGGTTTCCCGGTCATGTACGAGAATGAACCAACCCGGCTACATGTAGTTAAAAAAAATCCCATGTACAGGGATATCGATGTTTGAAAAATATATTTTCTAAAATATTTTGCGTTATTCAAGAGTTGGAGACTTCCTGCCACTATACCCAAATGACCTTAACGGATCAATTTCTGTAGATGAGTCTCGAACTACCGAAACATTCTAATTTGCCAATGAAGAGTTCTGACTTGAAGAGATTTCTAAATTTTCTAAAAATGTAACCATGGATATATAAATTGGCTATCAATATAGATAAATAGATAATTTAAGCTCTGGTTCTTTCCTACTTCTATTTGTCTTTTATTACTTTTAATTTAAGATAAATATTCGTATACAAAATAATTCACCAATTGGGACTTGGCGTAAGCGTTAGATTATACCATATTTTTTAAGAGTGTCATGTATTTTAAATGGGTATAAAAAATGAGACGAAGAAAATTCCACACAGAGCAATAAGATTTCTCATTATTTAGTTATTCCACCTATCAAAAATGGATAAGTTATTTTCTATTAATTACATCATGAACAATTTACTTTACTATTCTATTTAGAAAATCATTACACATTAAAATTAAAGATGATAGATATAACATAGACCTATTTTTAACCCAAACACTACAATGATGCCCTCGCATCTGCGAGGGCCACCTTGCTAGTTTACATAACAATATGAAGACAAAATATAGGACTTATCCAGCTTTACAAGCAATAGAAGCACGGAAGCATTTATACTGGAGAAGATGATTACTGAACAAGTATGGTTTCAAAATTTGAAAACGTTGAAACAAAAGTGTGGCAACAAAGTCATACCTATCAGAGATCCTCCCTTCTGAAATTTCTTTTTCCAAATCCACAAGGTTGCGAACTTCACCCTATTGGGAAAGAAGGAGCAGCGGTTAGCCCCGAACCTGGATTTACCCAGCTGAACACAATGAAGAGATATGTCTTTCATAGCATAATTTCTATGCCCACAAGCAAAAAATACACATATTGTTTACAAGGACATTTCGACTTTGCAGTTAAATCTCCATAGCATAGTTTTTCAAGGTATATGTGTACGACACTTCGATTAGTATACGTATCTCATGTGTTGATTTCAGACACGGCAGTGTTTTTTGTATATGTTGTCGCTAAGAAGATATGGTCAAGGAAATTTCCATTTTACATTCAAATTTTCAGATCACACTTTCAAGGTGCATGTATGTATCGCTTCATTTCCTATAGCTGTCTCATGTGTCGATTTCAAACACAGCAGTATATTTTTTTAGTATAAGATGTGGTTCGAGAAAAGAAAGTAAAAGATGTGGTCCATAAGAAAATGTGGTCACATTAGATGAGGAGAGCTGTCCAAAAATTTCATGACAGCAACACATAATAGCAAGCATGATCCAGAACATCAACAGATGGGGAAAACGATGGTACGGCAACTGTTTCTCACAAAATAAACATAAAATATTTTGGTCGGTGCTCCCGGGAAATAGAAATCCAGAGCATGCATTTACTAGTGCCTCGAGGATACTTAGACATCATATGTTAACCATTGCAAATCTGCTATCTTAGTATCCTTGATAATGTTTTTCAATTTTCTCCGAAACAGAGTCCAGAAAACCAAATTATAAGTGATCTGAACTGAACTACAACCCTAAATGAACTCATTAACCAAGCCTCAAATTTACTATCTCTGTGGTAGTATATCTGAAGAAAGAATTCTTTTTTTACTGCATATGAAATTAGCAGAGAGCTCACGGAAAATTAAGTTACAAGATGATGAGAACACATCGAGTAAAAAATATCAGGGAGCAATTAAGCTCGCCGGAGAACACATACCGCTGCTGGGATGGGGACTCCGAATTCCGTCGCCCCTTGCTCGTCGCCGCTGGAGCCGCTGTACTCCGTATCCACGTCGGTGTCGAAATTCTGGGAGGTAGAGCCTTCCGATGAAGCCGCCGCATCCGCCTCCGCCTCTTCGATGCCTTCCAAACTGGCCGGCCCGGTCACGCCCGCCTCCACGGTACCGCGAGCCCGCACACCGAGCTCAACTTCATTGCCACAATTCGCAGGCCCGGGTTCGTCCGCGGCAACCGCCCTTCCGCCAGCCAACCCTGCTTCTGCCTCAACACCGACAATCGAACTGATGGCCTGCTCGGGCGCCTCCACCGGTCCGGCGTCCGACGAGGCCAGCGAAATTTCACTGCCCGCAGCTGCCATGTACGGATTTGGCTCGTCGACCGGCGCCGGGTCGTCCAATAATATTGCGCCGGCGACGCCCAGCTGCGGCTGCGACGAGGCCGAGGCATCTGCGCGCCCACGGTCAGGGCAGGCCTCCTCCGGCCCTGGTTCTTCCGCGGGCGGGTGCCCGAAGTGGAACACGATGCTCCCGTCCGCCAGGTCTGCGTCCACGTTATAGGGGGCCAAAGCGACCAAATTAGCCGGAGACTGGGACGAAGACCAAGGGGCGCCGAAAGAGAGGGCGCTATTACTTACGGGTGGTGGAGTGGAGCTCGGGGACGGCGCGGCGGGGCGATGCTATGGCCGCGGTGGCGGCCTGGGAACGGGACGGGCTCCGGCGAGCCGGCATGGGTAGCGGCGGCGGTGGTGGGAGCTTCGGGGAGAGCTTGCAGGGACGCAGGTCCAGCAAGCCCCCCACCAGGGGCAGCTCCGCCATGCCTCGCCTTGTATAGAGAGAGACAGAGGGGGGATTTGAACTCAAGAGTGAGGGGCCAAGGTTTGGAGCTGCGTAGATTAGCTTCGGTCTTGAAGCCGGAGCATGCCGTTCTGCTCACTCTGAAGCTGCCTTCAGTTTGCGATTCTCTAGCGGAAAGGGAACGTGCGAGAGAACTGCATGTGTTAAACTTAGGAGAAGGAACGGCCCAAGAAAGACTTTTGATTCAAAGGAATGCTACAAGAATTTTGCAGGATAATATGTATTGTTTGATTCGTGGGATTGAAATTCTTCGAAATGTATTGAATTTTTTTCAATATAATTGCACTGCACTATGTTTTGAAAGAATACTTCTATCCACTCAAATCTTATTTTTTTTAATAAAGGACGTTTTATTACTTTAAGCATTACCTCTGGCATGTCCATACCTAGAATGTACACAGCTGTTAGATTAGCTTCGGTCTTGAAGCTGGGAACATGCGAGAGAGCTGGCCCAAGAAAGACTTTTGATTCAAAGGAAAGCTACAAGAATTTTGCAGGATTTTTAGTTTTAGAAAAAATAGATCTGTATGTACTGCTTGATTCGTGGGATTGAAATTCTTCGAAATGCATTGAATTTTTCAATATAATTGCATTCCACTATATTTTGAAAGAATACTTCTATCCACTCAATGACTCAAATCGTATTTTTTTTCGATAAATGACGTTTTATTACTTAATAGGTTTAAGCATTACCTTCGGCATACCCATAACTAAGATGTACACTTCAAATGCAGAAATTACATCATAAAAATATAAAAGACTGAGACTTCCTGCAAATAATCATGACAGAAACTGTAAGAGCATCTAAGATGATGGAGGACAAATCCATGGATTACACTGCCAACCATGTTAGATAAAAATGTCCCTCGCTGCATCCACTCAAATCTTGTGTTACAATTTCTTTGTTTCTTCTGTGAGTTAAAAAATACTTGAAGAAATATCATGTAGGTTCAAAATTATGTAGTATTCAACTAAACATGACATTTTAATCCTACTAGTTCCCTATTCCTATGTTCTAACAATCTTGTGAATCAAATGCTACCAGGCAAGCACCGAAACCCTAATAGTATTTGACGCGGAGCATGTTTTCGTAGCATGCTCTTGTTTTCTTATTTTCGCCGATTATAGTTCCAATGGGCATCAGCGGAAGCATTTTCTCAATTTCGTTCCAGTGAGAGCACGATTTTCCTGTGGCCACCAAGCTTTTGAACATTTTTTTAAAGCTCGGGCAGTAGTACTTAACTTTTGTTTTGGAAATGGAAGCATTTTCTCAATTTCGTTCCAGTGAGAGCACGATTTTCCTGTGGCCACCAAGCTTTTGAACATTTTTTTAAAGCTCAGGCAGTAGTACTTAACTTTTGTTTTGGAAACGGGTTGAATGTGAATCGGATAGCGCTCTTTTCACATATGTTTTCATATATTCAAAATAAATATGAATACAGATGTTGTCAAATATGAATGTGGAGCGGATGTTCCTTAAATATATATGGAAGCAGGTTGAATGTTTTATCCGCTCGAAATGGATACTAATATAATAAAATAATAGGCTTTGTCTTATAGTGAATCAACTATAAAATAATATAGAGATAAATATACTTATAGTAATACACAATAGCTTCAGGTTCAATACGCAAAAATAATTGACCACTTTGTTATTTTTTGGGTTGGGTGATTGACATGTGGGTTATAATTACTAAAAGTGGCTAACATGATTTTACTTGCATATGGATATACCATCCAGGGAGTGGTGTTTTGGAACATGGGTGCATATGCTCCCTCTATTTTGAAATGCATCTTACACAAAATTCAAATTTCAGAAAAATTGAAACGAAAAATTCACAGGTACATCTTCACGTGCTAGGCGCCCACAAAGTCGTTTCATAAAAAATTGACTTATCATGTGATGTGTGTAAAAAGACAAAATTCAGTGCAAAAAATAATGCTTTTCACAAGAAAATTTTTCTCTTTTTTACATAGACCATAAAAATGTTTGTTTTTCGTGAAACTTGACGAACACACCTATATTATGTAGATGTACATGTAAAAAAATTTGTCAAATTTTTTTTAACATTTCAAAATATGATTTTTTGATAGAGGGAGCATACGCACCCGGGAGCCGAAATGAATTTCCGATCCATCTCCATTTTCACATTTACTTTAAAATTCAATATAGTACCACATTTGTATATGTGTTCTAAATGGAATCCAGATATTTAGGACTTCCAATTTTACTTTCGTTCTGAATTCACATTTTTCGATAAAGGATGCTTTATTGCTCAAAAAGTTTAAGCATTACACCTAGCCTCTGCATAGCTAAGATGCACACAGTCGTTCAAAGTATCAATAGGATCAAACAAAGTAATCATAGTCGAATAAAAGATAAAACACAAGATAATCTTGGCACAGCCTAATTAGCCTCAAGACGCCTATTATGGTGCCACTCATGTTGGGAAATAAACTCCTTCGCCGTGTTCTCTAATCGTGTAGACACCTCCGTACAGAGGTCGCGATCCTCTAAATGCTGGAGTGGCGACCATGAACGGAGCAAATCCGTAGCGCGGTAAACAATCTGCAAAAGAGAAGAATTTTTATCATTAAAAACCTTATCATTTCTACATAGCCAAAGCGACCATACAATAGCAATCGCGCCCATCCTGATAAGCGTTTTATACCTAGCGTCAACCCCGTTTAGCCAATTACCGAAAATATTTGCAGCGCTACGGGGTGGATATAAGGTAGAACATATCTTGAATGATTGACCATATAGACCTAGCAACTCGACAACGGAAGAAAACATGTTTTATTGTTTCTTGTTCATGACAAAAAATACATTTCGTACAGCCATGTCAATTGCGTAGAACACTGGAGATGCAGAATACCTGTAACATATGTGGTATTGGTACTGAAGTCACCATGCTGCAGTTCAGTGCACAAAAGCGAAGGCCCTCCGATCTAGAATGAGAGATTATTGGGCCTTACCAAAGGAAGAGTTATTCTCAAAATCTGGTGATGATTGGCTCCTAATCCTCCCGGACAACACAGAAAAGGAGTTGCACCAGGGGATCCTTCTCACCTTGTGGAGATCCTGGCACCTAGAGATAACATTGTTCATGCAAAAGGAGATGCCACGATTGAACGGTCTGTGAAGTTCCTGCTTTCATATGCAAAGAACTTGAATTCTAGTGAGATGTTTGAAAAAAGTGAGATGTTTGAAGGAACCATGGAGGGTAACACCTCTTGAATCCCTCAGCCAGAACACAAGGGAAAAAAGCTACTCATGAATATGGAGCCAGCTGAAAATAATAGTGACATTCGCCCAAACAAGGGAAAAACCAGTCATGAACATGGAGCCAGCTTAAAATAATAGGGACGTTCACCCAAACCGAGCCACCCAATACATCTGGGAACCACCCCCTGATGGTTGGCTTAAGACTAACGTTGATGGTTCCTTTGTAACTAAAACATGTACATCGGCGGTGGGCGTAGTCATACGCAATCACCGTGGTGAAACTGTGGTGGCAGCAGGCAAGATATTGACGAACTGTCAAAACGCGGAGGAAGCGGAAGCAATGGCACTAATGGAGGGTACATCTCTTGCGGCGAGATGGACAAGAAACCCGATGATTTTTGAAAGTGGCTGCAAACCGATAGTCCAAGAATTTGGGACAGCAGCCACGACGATGTCCCGGTGGAGAGGAACCATGCATGATTTCAGTGGGTACGCCTCGGTGCAGCCAACCTGGAAATGTTCTTTTGCCAAATGCTCTCAGAACTGTGTAGCTCACGAAGTTGCACGTTATGTAAGGCAAATAGGAGTAGATATGGTTTGGAACTCCTGTTTTCTTGTACCAGTGTTCAAGGCGATTGCCTTTGATTGTAACAGAATCTATCTTCATATTGAATGAAATTGTTTGGCTCTCAAAAAAAAAGAATCACACCCCGACGAAGATACCATGCAAAGACCTCTGTTTTCAAAGGTATCTTCATCTTTCAGATGGATTTGTTTAAGAATCGGTTGACTAGGTATGATTAAAGCTTTGTACGTGGAGCTGACAGAGAATTTACCATTCTTGGTAAGATTCAAACGAAATTCATCGACCCCCTGAACCAGCTGGATTGAAGCTAATCTCAGTAGCAATTCATCCCATGTAGCTAGCCTGGGACCAATAAGATCACGCCTGAACGACATAGAGGGTGGAGAAGTTTCCATCACCTTCTGTAAGGTATCACCCTTATGGCGAACAATATTGCACATAGCAGGATATTATTCTCGAAGAGTAGTTGTACTCAACCACCTATCCTCCCAGAACTTTATCTCAGACCCATTCCTAATGGAGAAGGAACCGAATGGGAAATGTGCTTTTTAGTTGCCATAATGCCAGCCCAAAGGTGAGAATCTCCAGGTTTCCATATAACCTGAGATATTGCTTTTGAACACACATACTTTTTCCGCAAAAGTTGTTGCCATCGACCATCCTCAGTTAACAACATGGCGAGCCATTTTCCTAGCAAGGCCATGTTTTTAACTTCAAGATCATGAACTTCTAGTCCTCCTTGATCCTTTGGACGGCAAACAACACTCCATTTGGTTAACCGATATTTTTTCTTCTTATTATCCCCTTGCCAAAAAAATCTTGATCGGAAATAATCCAATCTATGTAAGGCTCTTTTGGGCAATTGGAAGAAATATATCATATACAATACCATATTTGTAAGTACACTAAATTTATGAGAACTAATCTTCCTCCAAGGGATAATAATTTTCCTTTCCAACTACTCAGGCGTTTCTGAAGTCTTTCTTCCACAATTTTCCATTCGGCCAACGTCAACCTTCGATAATGAATCAGAATGCCCATATAGCTAATTGGAAAACTCCCAAGCCCACATCCGAAAATCTCGGCATATAGGTTGACATCGTCTTTGGCCTCACCGAAGCAGAACAATTCACTTTTATAGAAATTTGTCTTGAGACCTGACAATTGCTCGAAAGCTGAAAGAATTAACTTCAGATTCCTTGATTTGTCCAAGTCATGGTCCATAAATAAAATTTTATCGACGGCATATTGAAGAATAGATAAGCCCCCATCCACTAAATGAGGAACCACCCCTTCAATCTGGCCATCAACTTTAGCCCGCTCGATTATAATAGCAAGCATATCCGCCACAATGTTAAATAACATTGGGGATAGGGGGTCGTCTTGACTCAAACCTTTTTTAGTCTGGAAGTATGTACCAATGTCGTCATTGATCTTGATGGCAACACTTTCTCTAAAAACAAAGTTATTAATCAGAGTGTGCCACTCTTCCGAAAAACCTTTCATCCTGAGTGTTTGCTGAAGAAAAGACCATTTAACCTTATCATAGGCTTCCTCAAAGTCGATTTTGAGTATTACTACATTCAACTTTTTACGGTGCATCTCACGAATTGTTTCATGCAAAGTGACAACACCATCTAGGATGTATCTACCTTGCATAAAAGCAGTCTGAGATGGAAGCACCAAATAATCAGCCACCAAATCTTCTATCTCTAAATAGGAATCCCCATTTTGCAGCCTCCCCATGAGTCCACGTCACCTCAATTTACCAACGCGCTGCATTGTCGCCGGTCATTGGTTGGTCGCTGGTTGCTCTTTCCATATGCCCAATATTTTTCACATGGGCTATGCGTTACTTGGGCTGGATGAGAAGCATGTACCTGGGCTGGACAAGGACAAGCCGCTTCACTCGATCGCGTTCCTCCCATAAAAAACTCCTGGCAGCCGTTCCTCTCCCCTGATCGTGCTCTGCCGCCGTCGCAACCTGCGATTTCATGGCCGAACATCCTCCCTATGCGACCTATGCCCTCCTCCCAACAAATGCTCGTGAAACCACTCATGCCATCATTACCCTGCAAAGAATGGCTACTGAACCGGTGCCGCCTACATCTTTAAAAAGCTCCCCGTGTTGCCATCTCTTCTCCTCTCTGGTACCTGCCCGATCCATATTCTCCTTTCCCTTTCTTTTTTATCCTCTCACTGGCTGACTCATGGTTGTCAATCTGTTAGGTTGCTCTTCCTCTTGAAGTTGCTCGACGTTTTGCCTACCCCGATTTGATTCGATTTTCCTTGGATTTTGGTTGCTGATCACTCAAGTCCTCACCGATCTGATTGGATCACGATTGGTTTCTGAGTTCTACTAGCTTCATCAAGAAGGAAGAAGCCATGCTGGACAACCTGCTTGCATTGGTACATAAGCTCTCATCTATTACACTCATTTTTTTTACACTGAAACAACACATGCATCTTCTATTTTCTTACTCTTGATGGTCCTATATATTTGTTACCCTCAAATATATCCTCTAATTTATTTGTTACATTTGAATTTGATATCCTGGTTTCTTCCATTAAATACATTGATTTCTGTTTATTAGGTTTGCAAAGATGGATAAGCCTGGAAGTTCTGGAAATTGTGCAAGTCATCATGGTTGTCATTCAGTCTCACAGTTCTGGACACTCACGCCGTCAGTCACAACCTGTCGCCCCTGGAACAAATCCAGCTGCTTCTTCCTTCTAACCCGCGCCGTCGTGCACAACTTAGAAATACAGGTTAGTTAGGGTCAATATGTCCCTTCAAATCTTCCACTATTATACTACCGATATACATATCGACTTATTGAATTGCCATGTGCTTCATATTGATCACACTACGTGTCTACAACATATAGATCAGAATTACATAGGCTCAGGGTTGTACCTTACGAGGAATAACGTTAAATTTGGATAGGTACAAACTACACAGGCTGAGGGTGCAACATGGATCAAGGCTTTCCATATGTCTGAACGTGTTTGATTGGTCTACGGGCTCCGAGTGGTGCGATGCAGTCTCCAACTCATCTGATTTGCATGTCTGATCAACTGCAATGTATTATTGCCTCCTTTGTTCATGATTGTTTGCCTCTAGATGCTGCTTCTGCAGTTGTACTTCTATTCGTTTCCATCCCGCGTTATCTTTGATGTATGCACGGTGATGGAGCTCCTCTCTATACATTCTTTCATCTCTGCTGTTAGCAACGCCTCAACTTTCAAGTAAGAGCATCTATATTATGGAATAAGGCTAATGGATTATGAACTATCATGCTACTGTAAAATTTAAGAGTTTTCCTGTGAAGGTATCAGTTTGAAATGTTCTAATGTTCTTCCATCCTTTCTTACATATTACCCCTTTTTTAGTTTAGCATTTCCTACTGCTGTCTGGGAAGTCATTGTTCATATTACATGCACGTACCTATGCCATTGAACTTATCATCTTTGGGTTTAAGATCAAAAGCAGAACCTAAGATGGATTTTTTTTTGTGCAGTTGGATTCTAAGGACGTGATCTGTGCCTACTGAGAAGACATGTTTATAACCGTTTGCTGATGTCCTATTCTCTAATAGGATGATTTTTTCAGATTAAGAAACCGTTCATATATGACATCTCATTGCTTAATAGACACTGCTAAGTCAAAACAGTTGTTGCCTAACCAAATTTCACCGGTGAAGGTCTTCATACTGTTGTACCAAGTAACTTGGAATTATATAAGCCTATTTCTATTAATGTATATTTCTCATGTTTCCTAATTTTATTCTCTTAAAGTCTATGCAAAAAAGATTTCGTAGCTTAAAGTATGTATATGAATTAGTATCGCGTTGCATCAAAGTTTTCATAAAACTATGTATATGAATTCTTATTCTATACTGTGGTGACCCTGCATACCACTGCATGTTGTAGTATGCCAGTCGTTGATATAACATTCACGAAGTACCATTCCGCAAATATTACATCCCTCAGAGTAGTACAACAGAACATAGCAGGGTCCATAACTCATTCACTTATTATTACAAGCATCAAACATATATTGTCTTGGAGCTCCTCCTGGGTCCTAAGAGGAATACTCCTGGGTTCGAGGCGAACCCACCTTAACTTACAATATAGAAGTTTCACTAGGTTATACATTTATTACCTCGAGCAGCTAAATACTAAGAGTTCTCACTGCTCGGCTACTACTACTACTCAGTGCTTCTAGGCTTGGTCTTCTCCGGAAGCCTCCCCGGTTCCGTAGACTACGAGGTAGTCTACGCCTTCAATACCACCCGAGAGGTCTGGTTCTTCATAGCCGATGATCTCGGCTCCTTCATGGTTGTCGTAGTCCTCCTCCAGACGATTCAGACAATCTAAGCAAGGGATTTAAGAGTGGGATGAGTACGAGCGTACCCAACAAGTTCATTATAGATAAGAGGTGTTTAATGCACTAGCTACAGCATTAGACCAGAAAGTCTAATACCAATGCAAGTTTTGATAAACATTTCTTCAAGAGATTGCTTTTATTTCAAAGAGCTATGTCCGTCAGCCTTCACCGGTTTACTAGAACTTCATGGAGTTCCTTTCCGGCCGTGTTCGTAGTTCCATATCCCGGAACAGGGAGTGACGAGTCACGGTTCTTTACACTCGCGAGAGGTGTGTTGCTTTACCCATAAGAGATCTTAACCTTGGTGCCAACCGGACAGCTTTCCCGTCCACACTTCCTATGGTGTGAGGCCCGGTATAAGGTCGTAGTCAATCATATTCCTCCGCTACCTCGCACACCCACCCTTTGTTGCAAACCCCGACCCTGGGTCCTCGTCGGTCCGCTTATACCAATTAAGGATGGACCCCGACCACGACGACGATGCGGGACTCGTTAACCAAACTCCTTCGTCGGTAGCCGCAACCCATCATAGACCACTTACCGTGGGGAATTAGAATGGGATCCCCACCCCACCGCTTGCCCAACCTGGGTCAAGTGTCTACGGTAAGCGCATCCGTTGATGTACAAGAGGTGGAAATACAATTGACTATTCCGTCCCACTCCAGATCTTATGGTTAACACGGGTATTACGGTACAAGAATCACTGGACGACATTTGTTGTTTAATCCTAGATGGATATAAACCCTTGCAATGGAACCTCCACCATATCAACACAATCCATGGTTCCATTGCCCACCACATAGTCATATTCATAGTTATGAAAGTAGTGGTTTTGGTTTTTATGCAATAGTGATAATCATAGTACTTTGCAAGTAATTTGATAAAGATACTCAAATGACATGAGCAAGTGATGAACTTGCCCGAACACCGCAAAGTTTTGCGGTTGGATGGTGTGGACTGACCCTTGTCCTCTCGGTTCTGAAAAATAGCATCATTGTCCGATAAGGGCAATGGTTAAAGAAGCAATTATGCATGATTCCAGTTTTAGGGTTTTTCCCCCCTTCCGATGTCGTTATTATTTTATGTAAGAGGTTAATACTAAGAATAATTTGGGGATACTTTATTTAAAGTAAAATACAACCTTGAAATGTTGTCAAGGTGTTTTTAAAGTCCAAAGGTATTAATGGTCTAATTTTTATTATTGAAAATTATATGTGGGATTTAAATGATTACTTAAATCATCAAATGAAGACTTATTCTTAATTGTCTTCAAAAATTCTCTTTTGTATTTTATTATGATAGAGAATTTTATGCTGATCTATTTTCATATCTTTAATTATTTTTTTAGAGCTATTAATCATTTCTTATAAAATTCCAAAGTTTCTGTATTTAATGGAATTATGAAAAGACATATTTGCCCCTGGGCCCACCTGTCAGGGTGGCCCAGCGGGTTAACCCTAACCCGAGCCACTTGTGGCTCGGTCGGTCGCACCGACCCCTTCTCCCCCACTCGCGCACGAACCCTAGCCCTCACGGGCTCTGGCGACCCCCGCGTCGCCGCCCCTTTCACCGAATTGTTCCGGCCATCTCCGGCCGTCGCCGCCGGCGAGATATGGCGCATCTGAACCGCCGTTCAACGGCGCTTCAGATCCACCGCGGCGATTTGTGAAGCGCCGCCTGCTCGCCTTGCCCCCCTTCGTCTCTGGTCGCCTGGCGTGGAGTGCCGTGGCGATCTCGTCGCCACCGACGCTTCAGATGCCGTGGCGCCGCCGTGCCTGACCGTGGTGGTGCTGGTGCCGTGGCGCCGCCATGGCTTGGCCTGGCCTGGCGCTGCTGCGTCCTCGGCGTGTGCCGCCGTGGCCGCCATGGCCGTGCCCTGCGCTTCGCTTCACCGGTTAGTATCCATCGCCTCCTACTCTCCCTCTCTGCTCTGCTCACTTATCTCCTCATCCTCTTCGTCTTGCTCAGCCACTGGCCTGCATCTCCATGTTGAGATGCTTGCCGTGACGATGCGTTGTTGTTGTGCCTTGCTAGCCTGTTCATGTGCTACTGTGCTACTGCTGTAAATCTGCTGGCCTGCTACTGCCATGGTTACTACTGCTGTGCTATCCTGCCATGCTATACATGATTCTGTGCAAGATTCCTAGGCTCTGTGCTTGCTTATGTTTGCAATTCTTGCTTAATTCTCTCTCTGTGATCTTGTCCTTGATGCTATTACTGCTAGATCATCAAGTGTATTCAACTATTTGCCCTTGCTGTGATTACTGTGTGTATTCCTGGCGATTTTTGTAAGTGCCAGTGTCATGGTGTGCTATTTCTGGTGCTCAAACTCATGAGCATGCTCAATTGAGCATTGCTATTGGCTTAATAGAATTCTTCAGTGATGAATGCTATGTGTTTTACTTGTGTATCTTGATCCAGTGGTTCATCAAGCCTTTGATGTGCTTCTGGATACAATTATAAATCATTCATTTGATTATCTGTGAAGCAATAGTTGATTAACTGTGGCCTTTTAATTATCCGGTCCATGCTCTGTTGCTCAGTGATGCTCTAACATGTGTTGATATGCTATAGCAGACTCTGATGATCATATGATCATCAGCTGCTAATAAAAAGGTGTGGTGCTCCATCTGGTACCTTACCAATGCTTAATTTGAGCTGTGTGTGATTACCAGCTAGTGCTGTTGTGTGTAGTGGTTGGCTCAAGAAATTGCTGTTGCTTGCAGTGATCCCTTGGATCATGTGTAAGTGTTCAAGTTATTGATGATTTGGGAACTTCATTTATCTGTATAACTTGTCCTTGTTTAATAGATAAATGAGATGAACTGCTTGCAGTGATGATTCTTGTAATTAGCTTGATTGAGCTAGAGGGATGCCAACAGTGGTTGGGGACCCTAGATCTTCTTTGAACCCAATCTCGGGTGATGATATTTGTGCTTGGCTTGGTGGTTTGGCTGTTTTAGTGGTTGAGGTGACCACAGCAGTAATCATATGCTGCCCTAGGGTAGCTCCCTCTTGTTGGTTTGCCGTGGCTCACTAAATGCTTTCCGGGTGATCCATTTATTGGATTGCCGGTAGCCCTTGATGTTGAAATCAAATAGACAAGGATTTGTCTATGTCCGATGGCCTCGACTAGCTGTAGGTGCTAAGTGTGTAGCTAGGCTAGCTTGTGCCTTCATCTCTTGCTGGATTTCTACAGTTATGCATTGATTTTCATAGCTGTTGTTCCCATTAGATGATTTACTAGTGGCCTTACTACCTTTGCTTGCACCATATGGCTTAGTAGCCAGATGATGACACAAATTGGGTATCACACCCTCTTGCTTGTGTGTGATTGGTGCATATGCTTATATATGAACAAAACCATCTGGTTTGTTCATGATGATTTGTATACCTCACTCCAGCTCCTAGAATTTGATGTTGGTGTAGAGGTTTTGCTTCAACGAATGAATTGGTGCTTGCCCTGCTCCTCCTTGTGAGCTTGTGATCTTGGTTTGATTCTGTGGGTTATTGAGCAGGTTGAACAGTGAAGCTGTTCTTCCTGTTCTTGTGTTCTTGAGCTGCTGTTCTTGCTAACTAGCACTTACTCTGATGCCTGTCGATGGGTGAAGCAAGTTTGCTGGTGGAAAGCTTTTATCTGGTCCTCTACTTGCTCTCCTGGGTCGACGACACTCGCCCTTCCCTTTGGTGACTCACCGTGTGTGTGTGTCTGCATGCACACGGCCATGTGAGCGAGGATGTGTGTGTGTGTCCGCCGATGCTCGCACTTGGCTGTGAGAGTGGATCAGCTCGGCAGACTTGATATTATCCACCAATCCCATTTCTTTCTAACCTGCCAAGTGGCTTTGCCACTTGGCTTAATGTTTTGCTTGTTGTGTATGTGTGCAGGGATCAAGAAGATGCTCAAGATGAACTCAAGATCATCTTGATCAAAGAATCCATGAAGATCACAATGTAGTTTAGGTCATTTAAATAACTTGTAATTTTCCTTTTTCTCGTTTCTATTTATTCAATTCTTGTAATGTATTGTAATTCCATAATTCAATTCCGAATATTGTAAAGACAATGTATTTTGTGTGTGATTATCAATAAAGCTCAAGTTTTCCTTAATGAGCTTTATGTAATTGTTGTATTACTTATATTCTTGCTTAATGATAATTGTTTGTTAAATTATCTCAAATTTGAATTATGTGATAATCATTTCATGTTTGAATTTGAAATTCAAATTCAAAGTTGGTTTGAATTCATTGAAACAACTTAACTTGTAATTCAATCATGCAACTTAAGATTTTAATGCAATATCACTTTTCTCTTCTCAAAACCCTAATTTAGATAAGTAAGAACAAGTTCATCGCACTCTCAAAACCCTAACCCTGTAAGGTGTCGAGAGAGAAACCTGTCCCCCTTTGATGCAGTTTTGTTTTAAAAGCGCGAAATTTCCCCGTAATTTACAATGCAATGCACATCCCTTTCTAAAAACTACCCCTCGATCGTCTCTAAACCTGGGACATTACATATACGTCTCTAGAAAATCCCGCTGCAACGCGCGGGGAATCATCTAGTTAAGTCTAATAGTCGCAACTTTGGTAAAAAACTTAAAGCGAACATTTAGGAGACAAATTGATCTGTATTGTTGAATCCGTTCCGCATCAATCACTTTTGGTAAGAGAATGATTTCACCAAAATTGATACGAAACAGATCAAGTTGTCCTTTATGAAGTTCACTAAAGAGTTCGAATAAATCTACCTTAATTATATCCCAGAAGTTTTGATAGAATTCAGCTAGGAAGTCATCTAGCCATGGCGCTTTATTGTGTTCCATTTGGAGAACCGCTTTCGTTATCTCTTCTTCATAATAGGGAGAAGTCAGAAGCGCATTTCCTTGTGGATACACTTGAGGTATATTATCAGTCTATTTTCACATACTTTCACGTCTATTTTGAATCTCCTAATAAGAATGTCGGATTACACACCCACCTACGTATGCTTATAAAAGTTGTAACTATGGGGGTACCAATCTCCAAAGTCTAATGCTCAAATGCTTGTAGATAGTGGATACCTAGCCCCACATTCTAACCTTGAGTGGAACTGCGGAAGCATGCCTTATACATTTTTTCAGTCAATGTATGCCATGTTGTCTAAATACTATTATAATGATAATTTCTTGACTACTTTTTTGCCACTTTTAGTTTATATCACCGACAAAACCGAAGTGGAGTCCCCCTAGTCTTGTTATTTTGTAACCATACTTGGCTGAGTCTAGTAATAAGTCTTTCAGGCGCTGTTTGGATATGGATATTCGACCTTAATTAGGATTTGATATTAGTAGTGATAGCCCGAATATCCTGATTGTCTGCGTTTGGCTCGTTGTGAAATTAGAGCTCTGAATTTAGGCCTAAATGGAACTTGGCTGGAAAGCACTGCGAGAAGCCGTGTCAGGACCTGCCCAACTCTGAATAACATCTGGCGCAATTATACTCTGCCAAGCGCTAAGGGTTAACGGCTAGGATTAGACCAGATATAAGGGTTGTTCTCCTCTTAGCTCTCATCGGTAAGTAAGTTAGGGCTCCTTTGATTTATATAATTTAAATAGACAAGAAATACAATTAAGATGTCATGTTGAATCTTCTAATCATATTTCTGAACCAGAGATCTCATCTAGTTAAATGCATTGCTTTTATGAAAACTAGAGGATACCCCGCGCGTTGCAGCGGATCCTTTTAGAAAATATTATTGGACAATACAAACGTTTAAATATCATATGGATGATGTAGAATAACCTGAAAGGTTATTTAAACAGGGTACAGATTTGGATATAGTGTGATAAAAAACATGGTTTAGTAAATTATATAGTATATTGAAAAAGACATGGATAAATGCAATACACCCAGCATTATTTAGATCAATGTATATGATATATACCAATTTGTTACAATTTAGACAACATGCTGAAATCGGTTGGAACCAACATAAGGACATGTACGGCGCATACCGAAAGATGCACTTGCTGGGACGTGTTCTTATTTTAGCGCATCACCTTTCATCCCTTGTGTAGATACAATCTCGTGTGCGCATAGGTTAGATATGTTGAAAGCCAACAATAATGAACATGAATTCAAGAAAATTACATAAAAGAACAGACAACATGAATAAGAAATGACCAGACCAGGCCTGTAGTTGCACTTTGTTCAAGATGGAGAATTAATCGATATATGCACCAACCGGTCAGTAGCTATTAGGAGATACATGCACCTGAATATGACCAACACAATGATTATTAGAAGCAAATAATACTCATGTTCAAAGCATATCTATTTCTATATTACATGATCATGTCAGTACATAACTACGTTCAATTGACACAATACCATCACCACTTGTTCCCTGCTGGGAAAAATAGATTAATGAATTAATTGCAACAAATCAAATTAAGAGGATCTCCGCTGATTATACAACCAAATTTCGAGTTCCGAGCTGGTCCAAAATTTCATGCCAAATATCTAAGCGCAATCTAAATAGATCTTACAATCAGACTACCCAGAAAATGGTTTCATCGAGACATCAATGAATCAAGGCCAGACAACTTCAAATCCATGAATAGTGAGTGTGTGTTGTGCTCAAAAACGTTTGAGGTTTGGCAACCAAGTACGGCGCGAGATGGTCGCATTGTGCCGATACAACAGCGGCTGCTAGGGTGTGAAATACAGTCAGATTGGTCGAATTCAGATTTGGATTAGCCAAACAAAAAAAAAAAACCAAATAGCACCAGATGGAAGCGTATGTACCAGTAGGCCAATAGCAGTTATCAAACACATGATTATGGGCATGCAACGACCAAGAAATATGACGGCTTTGTCATCCAAGATGTGTAGCGCATGAGAGATGTGAGAAGCATTATTCAAGGGGGAGAGGCTCAACAATGTCGCCGGTATGAGCTGTACGGCAGACACCGGACGGCCGGGCGGCAAATCCGAATGGTGGACAATGTGAAAAATGGTTTGAGGTGCAGGTTTGTGGCGTTTAAATAGGGGGAAATAGAGATCGTTAGGAGAGGAAGCGTATGCGTGTTGCCGTGAGAACGGAGAAGAGGAATGGTTCGCCAGCCATGCCATCACACCGTTTTAAAATCATAATCAATTTGTGTTGTGTCTGTTCTCTTCTCCACGATAGTTATGTTCGGCTGTAGCTATTCCTCCGCTGAATCTCTTTAATGGGCTGGAATAATAAGAGCAAGTACAATAGAGTCCAGTCAGCTGACTATAAGACATTAAATAATATATTTTAGATGAGTTGGAGGAGAGAGAAGAGGAGAGAGAAGGGAGGTGGGCTACTATGCAATAGCCAGCTCTTGCACGTGCTCCTAGGCACTTTGTGAGAGTGAAATGTGGACCATATATTAGTAAAGTACTACATTCTTATAGCCAACTATTATACCTGTTAGCTATATGATGACTATAAATGATATGACATCTTGTTATAGCCAACAGTTGGCTATACTATTGGAATTGCTCTAAATTGTTTGTGGGCTGGCAGTTTCAATTTAATCAATACCATGGAGTAAATGTTGCACGGGAGGGGGAGAGCTCGGAGAAACAATGCAAAGCATGGGCAAATAAGGGGTGACAAAGCATGGGCAAATAAGAGGTGACGTGGAGGCATGAGAGGCAGGAAAATCAAGTAGTGGGGGTTTTCTATTTAGAGATAGAAGATGACATGTAACTACTTTGCACGATTGCAACAAAATAATGTTGCAAAAAATTGTTGCATTACTATCTTGAAATGTTGCGAAACTTTTGTGGATTAATTTTAATATCTTGAGGAAAAAAATGTTGCGGCTATTTTTTGCAATAATATAGTTTTTTGCTGTGGAGCTAAGGATTTTGTTGTGAAATACGAACAAACAAGATCCGCCCTAAACAGTCAATCAGACAGTGGACGGGACGATTAATTTTCCCCCC